>NC_135499.1:206721367-206729464 GCF_052857255.1 Amblyomma americanum
TTTAAGATTCACAAAGAGTTGTGTAATCAACATCTTAACCACATATCAGTGATACATTGCAAGAAGCAACACCGCGCTAAAGGCTTTCGCCTCACCGCACTCTAATTCAACAAAGTGCCGCCCTGAATTTTTTTTTTTATCATGTTGCACTAACTAGCCGGCAGCAGCACCCTCGCGGTGCATATTCTCTAGGCAGATTCTTTCGTCAGCAATCTCGGGCGACCTCGCCAATTGCACGCTCTTTTCAGCTAGGCACCTCTCGAGCATTTTCCCCAACAACCGCTGAACTAAAAGAAACCTAGCGACACGCCATCGCGTTTCAACGACGTGCTGAGATGTCGCCGCCCTCCGTTTGGCGCATTTACTGCTCGTGATCCGCAACACCAGGTCAACGTTTTTCATGTCCTTACAAAAAGTGAGGGAGAGAGAGAGACTGGCGCCAGCCCGCACCGCGTACCACGTCCGAGAGAATAGTTGTGAGAGGAAGTTATGCAGCTACTCGCACACGAAAATAAAAATAAAAGTAAAACAAGCGAAGCAACTGCATCCCATAGCTCGCTTAACCGAGGCCTACAAAACAAGCCCCGGAGTGCCGCCATCAGATGCACAAGTTGGTTGCAACGCCCTCAACGCGGAAGTCAAAACTAAGACGGCGCTTGCCAGCCATCGACAGCTTTCAGCGACAATGGAAGAACACCGGCCGGTATTCAGAGTGCGGCGCACACTTGCGGTGAGGCTTGCAGCGGCATAAAACAACTGCGCTACTCGCAGCTAATTCCCCGTCTACGTGGGCGTCATCGCCTGGTGACACGAGGACAGAGACGGCTGCGTCGTGCTAGATGCAGCGTGCGGTAAGCGGCTTACGCGCGCGCACAAAGGCGAGCATGCGAACGAAAGCTCCCTCACGGAAGAGACTGATCAGCATAAGCGACGGTATATGCAGGCTGAAAGCGTTGCCTGAGCCCTTTATCAGTCCCGCGTGGCCGCTGCCGAAGCGCTTCCCTTCTCTGAACGAGTCGCGTAAAAGTTTGCGTGACGTTCGAGAGATAACCACCCTTGTTAGCCGCGGCCCTCGGTAGTTGCGGCCGACGGTCTGACACGCGGATCAAAGCTACATGGGCGCGGTTCCTGTACGCGACATGGACCGCTGTTGGCAAATGTTTGTACAAATTGCGGTGAGGCGCGCGCAATGAAGATGTGACGTCGCGACGTGCCATCGTGCCTGATTGCGTCGGCACGTTTCTACCGCGTCAACAATAAAACATTTAAAAAAAACTGGGGTGATTATCGTTCACTTCCCTGTCTCTACTTACTTCTCTCTATCCCCCTTTCCCTTTCGCATAAGCGACGGTGCGTCTTTCTTCTTACTTCCACAGTCACACGCTTTAGTCTCCAACTTCGTGAAACATTGTATAGAGAAAAACAAACTGAGGCGGTTTTCGTAGCAGTTCTTAACCTCGCATTCCCATATTTTTTGTCCTCTTGGGACGCTTACGCATGATGAAACCGACGCTCACTCCATCTTTTGAGCCGCACTGAAGAAACGCAGAAGTCGTGAACGCACCAACGAGGTACGAACACAAATTTCGCTCCGTCGCCGAGAGGCTTTTCTTATTCTGCCGCCAACGCCTTCCCCGCGTGTTATGGGAGAGCGGCCCCACCGCAGCTTTTCCGCATGTCAAACGTTCTCCATATTCAACGCCTACGCACGGTGTTTCATAACGTCGAGTGATCCAGAGTAGAGTTCTTCCATCTCTAGATGAAGGTAACCTAACTCGATGGAGGGGAAAATTAAACTAAGGAAAATGGCTAGTGTTAACAAGCGCAATCTCATTAAAGAAGGAACGGCCGCATCGGCGGGTACCTCTGTAAGTTAAACGACGGGAAGATTACTTCCAGAGAACCGGCGCCTGGCGCGGTCCGAAGGATTGGTTGATGAACGGGGAAAGAGACAATCCGCCTCTCTCTCTTTCACACTCACCTCAGTATCTCCTCCTCTTCTTTCTCTTCTCCTCCTTTTCTTTCTCCTCCTCCTTCCAACTGGGCAGAAGCGAGCAGATCCATAAATGCGAGACGCGTACGAATCGCGCCGAGTGCTGAGTCCCTATTGACGAAGACAAATGCGCCACCCCCGCGCCAAGCCACGCGCCGCGCCGGGATGCACTCACCTACGCACACCGCGGAAGATGTGCCGCGAAACGAAGTGTGCGCTCGTGCGTGCGTGCGTGCGTGCGTGCGTGCGTGCGTCGATAAAAGCTAAAACAAGCGAGCGAGAGAGCAGGGAATGTCCATCCGCCGTACGCTGCCGCCTTGCTAGTTCTCCAGAGGCAGAAAGAAGGAGGCTTTAATCGTGTTTACATAGGACCACGAAACACGGGCCGTCGTATATTAACGCACGCTGGGTGGAAAGCAACCTACTCGCGGCGACAGCGACGACTGAATTCAGGCACTGTGCGGCCCCACACGTGCGGCTTTCCGAGCGCAGGCATACGTCGCAGTCCGGATTGGAGGAAGGGTTGATGGAGCAGTCTGAGGAAGGAGCGAATGAAAGGTGGCGGCGACGACTCAATCTGGCGAGCCTGTAAGGCACAGTCGAACCCAGCCTCCGCGATGGGATATGCCTCCGAACGCGGAGACGAGACCCATTAAGCCCCGCGCGGCGGGTAACGATGGATTCGCGAAAACAGGCGGCGTGTTTGGGGCCAGCTAGTTTTCTGTGCTGCGGTGGAAGACGCATAGCGAGGCACGCGAAGCGACAATCTCGGTGGGCGAGCCGCTCCAGCTGTAAGTAATCGGCGCGTGAAATGACGTCGCCGGGACCCTGGACTCGGTAAGTGGGATTTGTAAACAACGCCAGAACTCTTCCCCGCTCGAGCTGTGGGTCCCGCAGCAATGGCGTTCTGTTTCCGAAACATGGGACGCCGTCAAAGCTTGAAAGATGCTGAGTTCGAGATAAGGCTTTGTTTGTTGTGCCTGCAAGCAAAAGAGTTTTGATTGGTCGCAAAACTTCGGGGACTTACTTTTCTGAAAACTCCTCAAATCCGGGGGAAAAAAAATGAGTGATGTGAAAGTGGTGACATTCGTCTTGCGTATCGGAAGTGATAGTCATATTCGACGCCACTGAGAGCCCTGTGGAATTTGTGTGCGTTTGCCGGTCCGTCACGTAATCACACAGCAGCAATAGGTGGATAAGCGCACAGCGAGACATGCACGTGTAGAGTGATACGCTCGCATATCATTGATTGCATCGAAGAGGCAGTGCTAGAAGCAAAGATCTGTCACTTAGCTTCACCGCGAAAACAAAAATGGAATAGATTACTTATACTGGAATAAATATGGACGCTACCACCGTAAATAGCAGCGTTGTGGTGTTGGCTTCGTCTGCCTATTCAAAGTCCGGCAGTCGAACAATTGCATCTAATTCGATCCCATTGTGATGGAGAACGTGCAGTACTCCGAAGCTTGAGTTGTTTCTAAATGCGTTCTTTTCAGGCCCGCATATCTGTCAAGCCAGCCGTGGAGGTGATGTCATAGACACGCAGACGGCGGTATACATTCGACATATCTGTGCGTATTTCTCGAGAATATTCGCAGTCGACCTTGATGAATCACCGGTGGAGTCATCACAGACGAATGCTAGCGCAGTTGCTGTGTCCGCGCATACGTGCAGCAGCACCATTTTAAGCAAACAAACGCCTTCAACTGGCTCTGCAGATGTTCTCTGAATTTCGCATCAATATCTCCATCAAAAATTTCTTCGACTTTGCGTGAAAGTCTGTTGCCAAATCCATCAACCCACGAAGTTGGTGTAGAAGCAATTTGTCCGTACATCCCACTCGTAAGAATGGACAGTTCGTGTTGGTTGCTTGCTGGGCCATTCGAGGTTCGGCAAAACAGCGGCCAGAAGTTTCCCAAAACACCCGCTTCGTGCAATTAAACACGTCATCTAACATTTGCCTTTTTATTCGAAGACACGTTAAAAGCCCGAGAGGCCGTGGCGGCAACATCCTCAAGTTGCCACAAATTCTTTCAGGGTAGTTTGTTCGTGACATAATTAATATAAGCACTCCAGGACTGACGCAGCAAAGAACGCAATGTAAATATATTAGCTTGAAACTAAACTAGTTTCCATTTCCAGCCCTGCCTTCATAGACAGGGCTCTGAATTCATAGTGCAGCGTTTCTTTCATCGCTGCCAAGTACACGAATCACCTGAGCTCCGCAACCACAGAACAATCTCCAAACGCCTCTCGGCCGGCGGTCAAGGCTACATTAAGCAACAAAGGCCCACCTTCAGTCTCGCAGAAGCCTGCAAGAGCCGTACTAATGACTTAGGGATGTAATGTTTTGCTTGTACTGGATAACACGCCGTACGGCTTAGCCTGCTCGGAGCCGAACTTTACCCTCGGGACTTAGCGGCGAAACAAGAAAGCATAAATCTCGTCGCACTCTCCTGGGGACATCTTCGGGCGCGACCCGCGTGGCTCCAAAGCGTTGTAATAATGGACCCTTCCTTGCTCGAAGACGCGAGCCTCGTCCGCCGTATGTGGCGCGGAGGCGCGCGGCTTGAAGCAAACGAAACTAAGGAAAATGGCGTCTGTCGTTATTTATAATCAAGGACGGAAGCAATGTCCTCTCCTTGCTCAACTTGTTCTAAGCGCAATTCTGTGTTCTTTATGTCTTGCACGGCTATTGCGTCTTCACATTTTTCGCCCAAGAAAAAAGGAGAAGAAGAGGGGGGGGGGGGACACTATAGAAGAGAGGAGGGTCTGGGGAACTCGACTGACGCGTACGCTCCGCGTGTAATATATGTGGGCATTTGCCCGAGATCGTTTTTCAAAAACTCGGTATCCGCCGCTCTTTGACGGTTGTTGATCCCACGAGAAAACTGAGCGCCCCCGTTCGTTTTTGAGTGAAGAGCGCGATATGTATAGTGTATGAGCAGTCCAAGTCCGCTGGTGCACGAGCGAGTTACGAGTAACAGGGCAAGAACATGCTTGGTTTTCTTTTATTTTCCCCCTTTCTTTCTCTGTCTCAATCTCTGCACTTTTATGAAATCTCTTTGTTGCTTCAAGGAGTTCGGAAACAGAACATAAAATGTAAGGTTTAACCCATGTGCGTTCGAACAACCGTGCGTCGTCGATGTGCAGCCTATATATAGCTTCGCTGTGCAACTTTAGAACATGCTTCGGGGTGTTGATTTAACCTCCCGCCAACACCTCCTGTTCTTTGAGAGCGCAGCTCTTGATCACCCGTTCCTGGGTCGGTTGAGCCAAGTCGCTGGCATCCCTATAAGCAAGCCACCATAAACAAAAATAAACATTGCCGCGACTGGGATTCGAACCCGCAGCGCCGCGAACAGGTATGCTTCGCGGGCCACTGCACGAGAGTACTAGGCTATCGCCGCAGGCGATCAGGCCTCTTATTAAACCGCAACACCCTCTCGCGCTGTGCATTGCACATCGTCTTCTCCATCAACTAATACTACTATCGAATTAATATCGCCGCCAGACGTGCCGATGAACCAGCAAAGCAAAACAATGAGCCTACAGAGCATAAGACACCGACAGGGATGGGCCCAAACTTCGCATTAGGGAGTATCGTAATCGTCCTTATATTTTTTTTTCTCTTTGAAGATAACGCTTTGTTGCTTATCACAGAAATTCTGCGCTGACCAGTAACGCGTGATTTGCGACCTAAAATGCTTTTACCAGGAGTACAGGACAAGCGCTTCTAGTTCCCTGGGCTGTCGCCGAGTGGTGCAAGGCTTTGAACGTTCAACAATTGCACGCTGACATCACCCGCGACGTAAGAAATAAATAGAACGATAAAGTTCGGCAATTGAAGCACTGTAGGCCTCTAGACTTAGCGGCACTGGAGGGGAGCTGCCCCGCATGGCGTGCAGCGAACTTTGTCTGCACCAAGGGTATACTCGCCTGATCCATCGCCACTCGTGGAAAGCTTGTGCATGACAGATATTAAGCCTAGGGACTAACCAGCCGTTGTAAACGATTAAGTGTGGCAAAAAAGAAAAAAAAAAGCTGAAGGCGTGGCGAAGGTGTTCTGTGAATCGATATAATTAAAAAGCTGGTTCTAAATGATCGTAATCTATTAACAAAATAAAAGAGATTTCCTTCGTGGCCAAGAACAGCGATCAATGACCACGCGCCATTCCTCTGACCTTCAAAAAGTTTCCGTTCCTGCCCGTAAAGTTACCAGACGCCAGAAAACCATAACTCAGGCACCAACATTGACTTTTTGGTTGGCCCCTTTAGTGTTAGCCATGATGAACCATGGTGAAAGAAAATGATTTCAAGCTTCCATATCTATTGGCATGAGTACAAAATACGACTGTGTCTAGGCTGGAAGCATTACACAAAAGGTAAAAATGGTAAGGACTGTTATACATAGTAGCGATGAGGGCATGAGAGGCTATTACGATTTCGATATCACGCTGAGACCTTGCAATAGACAGTAAATAGCTATTCGGACAACCATGAGTTCGTAGAGGTGGTGGTTTTTAGTACAGCTGCATAGCAATGAAGTTGAGCGCAGTTATACCTCTCGGCTTTAGTTGCAATTTATTTCTAACTCTTATTGCTACAATGATGAAAAGGAAAACTACTGATTTCCCAGCTAAATTTTTGCGTAAAGTGTGAATTCTCAAGCTTACCTTCAGCACGTGATGGGGAAAAAAAATAACTCAGGTTTTCCAGCCTCCGCTCCAGCGAGGCAGTGAGAGCGTTAACAGTGAGCTGTTATAATATGGACACCTAGACCTTTACGGATGACGCTTGGTTCAGTGAATAACAGCCACATTCAACGAAACGCGTTTACATATAGTATCCAATTCACGTATAAAAAAAGAATCAAAATGCACAAAAAGACCGAAAAAAGTGGTAGGGCTTTAACGTAGTTAATCCGAGTGTTTAGCCACTCCTCTCGTGCAGTGGCCAGCGAAACTGATCTGTTTGCGCCGCCGCGGGTTCGAAACCCAGTCGAGGCAACATTTTATTTCTGCATGAACTGTTGCTATGCAAGGTTTGGCCAAGGTCACCGTCAAGGTCACCCTCCAATTTGCTGCAGCTGGCGCGACTCTCCTCCGAACTTACCCGAGCTTCCTCCCATTTGCTGAAGATTGCGCGATGCTCCCCCGAACTAAACCGAGTTTATCCGAGTTAGTCCGAGGCTTCACACAAGATTCTTGGTTGGGAGCGTGTTAAGTAGTGCTCTTATACTAACACGCCAATCTAACTTCGACACTTCTTGTGAGCCCTAGCACGCTCTCTATTAAAATTGCTTCGCTTTGTTGGACGACCGCACTGGCTCCGCAGGTGGCCTGGATGTTCGTGGAGAAGTTCACGCTTCTCACGCTGGCCAAGAGCGTCATCACGCACAACTCTCGCTTCAAGGTGACCCACAACGGTCACCGCACCTGGCACCTGCACATCCACGACGTGCAGGAGCGAGACCGCGGCGCCTACATGTGCCAGATCAACACGTCGCCCATGAAGTCCCAAGTGGGATACCTCAACGTGGTCGGTGAGCGCCTTTCGACAACGGTTCTTAACTGCTACGCCAATGCGAATAATGAGTTCAGTGTACGGTCTCGCTTTCGGTATACTGGGTGGAACATCTGCCTCACGGGCCGGACCGCATCCGTACGAAAAAGATGCACGTGATTTGCGCTCTAATACTCACGAATGGCATTTGGAATCAGGTGTAATGTTCATAAATCCTCAGATGGTGAACATGCAACGCTTTTTAGCGAATATGGTGAACATGCGACGCTTTCTACATTGGCAATCGTGTGAGATTTCATATCGCCAGTAATTATGACTGACCAGAGCTACCCACTGCGGTCGCTCAGTGGCTACAGTCCTGCATACATGAAACTGATAGCGGCGGGCCGAGTCAGGGGGTCGGGCTGAGCAAGGTCACCACAACTCGTCGATTGCGTATTTCCAAGGACTCGATTTCAGCGAGTCAAGACCGGCGCAACTGCGGCGACGCCAAGCGTCGAACAACGCAAAGCGAGTGAGCAATGGCAGCCCACAGACCGGCGCCGTCACCACTGTCTCAAAGGCGCGACGGGGCA
>NC_135499.1:207029564-207177064 GCF_052857255.1 Amblyomma americanum
AGTAATGTCAGTTGATGAATACCAGAACCTGCATCATTCGCAGTGTAATAGGCTTTCCATGTAGAACTGGAATCCTTCTGAATTTTGAGTTAATACAAAGTTAGCTGCTAAAATGTTCATCTCCTTAATGCAAAGTGAGGAGATGTCTGTCATCTGTTGGAGGGTTTTTGTGACACTCACAGCTTCTGTGAAGCACTTAGGATGCCTTTTAGTATGCATCAGCTCATAGGTTTGGAGATGGGCAAAGAATGGAATCTTGTTGAACTTAATTTTTATTTGGTAATGCTTTAGTTAAATGTTTCCTTTGCAGTGTAACCTATAATACTGTTTTCCTTTGGCAGTCTGTTAGAAATAGATGTGGTAGTTCTGTACTTAAATGGTGGCCGAGTTGGTTTCACTGATGATTCTTTTCTCACGATGGTCTACCGATTAGCACTCAGGACACTTAGTGAATATGATGAAGCCATCGGAATATTAGTAAGAGACGAGCTGACTTTTATGCATGGAGCTGAGACCGGTTTTTACACCCTTTGCAGCCAGAAATGATTGGCCACTACCTTGGTGAATTCAGCATCACATACAAGCCTGTGAAGCACGGTAGGCCTGGTATTGGTGCTACACACTCTTCTCGCTTCATTCCCCTTAAGTAGGCCAATAAATATTTGTCCAGCTGCTCTTGTTTTTGTCTTCTATTTCAAAAATACACTGCTGGGAAGCTGTTGCAATGGGTTTATTAATTTCGAGTCCACTAAAGTCTGCAATAAAATGTTGCTGTGAACATAAATTTTGTGACTTGAAACAGTGGCTGATTATTCGTACTGGTAGGAGGCTTTAAAATTACAGTTTAGCTGTATCTTTGAGGTAATGCTATAGGGATCCTTTCTGGATCAGAGAGGAGCACTGAATGGGAGAGGCAGTCCGGTATTGTAAAGAAAACCCACAATTTGTGAATGTCTATGGAGTCTCTTGCACAGGTTCTTTTGGGGAAGTGTCGCAGGGGAGGCCATTACTCTTGTGTCTATTCCAAGGACCTGCTGAACAGGGCATTGTCTGCCACATCGAAACTTTCATAACAGTGGCTGAGCAAGTTGGTTATTTGAACATACGTGAGTGGTTTGGCAGGACTAGTAATTTCTGCTCTTTTGTAAATAGGTCAGTCAAATTTTAATGCCTGAATAAAATTCCACCCCTTAGCTTATGGAACATATTTATTTTTTACTCCCTCCCCCTTTTCATTTCGTTGCATCTCCCTATGCCTTCTCTGTGTGCTTTGCTGGTATCAAGCTCTCTTAAGCTGTTGTGAGGTTTGCTACTTTTGGCCTAGTGTGTCAGAACAACAAAGCCTTGCTAAAAATACATTAGCAGTGAAGCAATAGATCTGTTCCATTCAATCGTCCATTGAATACACTCCTTCCTGGTGGGTACCTGCAAATGGTTGCAGTTGAAATTGTTGCTGCTGCTACGAGAGGAAAAGGCAGCATTCTAGGTTAGTGTGAAGGGCTGGACTTTTTTACTACCTTCTGCTGCTTGGCCATGGTGGTGCTGTCCTAGATGTCAAAACTGGGTTGTTTCAACAGCAAGTTGTCTTGGAGAGATCCGGCATAACGCCCTACATGAACTTTGAGGGGCCCAATTACAAGCCCATTAAATTAGGCTAGCCTCTACAATTACTGGGCAACACATGCTCATTCAGCTAGGCATCACTATCCCTGCAAACAATGCATCACTAAGAACACTCCCCACCCTCATTTACTGTTCAGTATATGCCAAAGCATCGCCAAAGAACACTGACTAAGGTTCCACGATGGCGTGCGTGGCAGCGCTACACAAATGGTACGAGTATGAGCCCGATGCTGTTTGGGTGGATGCCGCCTGTGTTGAGCACAAAGCCACTGCTTTTGTCCACAACCCCCACCTAACATTCGGGGTTCCTTCTGGCACCACCTCGGAGGAAGTGGAGGAGACCACTATAGTCATTGCTGTCGCATACACAGACATCAGTTCATTATTAGTAACTCAAGATCCGCCATTCTGAACTTTCCAGGGGCAGGGTTCGTCCCATTGCACAATGCCTGCTGTACATGCCCACCTCCCCCGATGCGCTGAGCTCATCTGGGTGCCTGCGCACTTGGGGAATCCCGGCAATGAGGCCGCCGAATCCTTACCCCATGGCCCTAGAAACCGGGCGCAGGCAGACCTTGTGGGACATTTCTCAATGGACTGTATGCACTCGTTTGCTGAGCTCACCACATACTCCCGCGCTGAATGCCTTATCTACCCGCCACCCCACCCATCCTCTACCGGACAACAACCAGTCAATCTGGCTTCGCCTGCAGATGCGAACACTGCCTACACTAACCAATCATAGTTATGCCGGTACCCCTCATATGCATCTTATGCTCCCATCCCATGGCCACCCTTGCCCACGACCTTTAATCATGCCTGGAATTCCCTCGCCGCGCTGGGCCAATGCCTCTCTGAACCAGGGAGGACTGTGAGACCTCACTGCAGTCAGTTGACCTGGCCAGGCAGATGATCGCCATCAGCTGGGCCGCATACATCATGGTCCAGCACCACATGAATGTTTATGCCGTAAGGGGGGTCGTGTGTGGAGACTTGGGGCCTGCAGGCCTCGAATTCTCTTGCCAAGTAAAGTTTCAACACCACTTAAAAGCTGTGCAAGGTAGGGTCTGCTGTTGGTTACCAACATGAACTGCAAACTCACAAAGGCACCCTTAAAATGCCGTGAGCGAAAATTTGTGGAGTAACTGCTTCCACACTTTTTACAGAACAGCTTGGTGATGGATGTTCGGTGGTAGTTAAGGCAGAGATTAAGTTTGTGGATGTTGACATTTCGTACCGATCCGTTCGAGCAGAGTGTCCACATTTTGAAACTGCTCGCTGACTGGATGCAACCAAACCAAGTTGGGTGTACACTCTGTTTTGGTAAGGTTTAAGCATGTCTTGCTTCTGCAACTTGACAGTCGGTATTGAACTCCTAAGCTGGAGCAGCTTGAAATCTTTGCTTGCACTTAACCTTCCCAACGAAGTTTGTGTAAACTGGTGCCCATTGTGTGAGAGGTGGCAGTTTCACCACCATTTAAAACCTGTGCAAGGTCCCTACCTAAAAGCTGTGCAAGGTAGGGTCTGCTGTTGGTTATCGACATGAACTGCAAACTCAGAAAGGCACCTTTAAAATGTCGTGAGCAAAATTTGTGGAGTAACTGCTTCCACTGTTTTTACAGAACAGCTTGGTGATGCAAGTTCGGTGGTAGTTAAGGCAGAGATTAAGTTTGTGGATGTAGACATTTGGTACCGATCCGTTGGAGCAGTGTCCACATTTTAAAACTGCTCACTGGCTAGATTGCACGCCATGACTAGATCCAACCAAGGACGTCAGCAGAATTTTTTGCAGGGGGGAGGGGTAGCAGTATGTTCGCAGCAAAAAGGTGCTATTTGCAGAGTAAATTTATCTATAAATAAGTAAAATACACACATGAAAGAAAAATTACAAACAGAAAATTAATGCGTGGCTTGGAGAATTCCATTGAAATTTTTTAACGAACAAACAATTAAAATGTAGCCAGCTATTTATGAGAAAGTGGAAGTTCTCGCGATAATGCTGCATAAATCTCGAAGTTCAAGATAGAAAACCTCAAGCGTTTCAAAATTGTTCACCATCTTCAGACTCATTCTTTCACTGCTGTGCCATCACCAGCAAGATTACATCATAGTGTGCAAAGTTTTCTCGCAATCTTGAATGGCGGTTCTACGGATATGAGGAACCGGAGTGTGCTAATCAACTTTATAGCCCGAGCGAAAACAATTCTTGTCCAAATTTCCAGGGGGCTGCAGCAGCCCCCTTCTTGCACCCCATTCAGATGCCCATGGATGCAACCAAACCAAGTTGGGTGTAAACTCTGCTTTTGTGAGGTTTAAGCATGTCTTGCTGTTGCAACTTGACATTTTGGTATTAAACTCCTAAGCAGAAGCAGCTTGCAACCTTTGCTTGCACTTAATCTTCCCAATAAATTTTGTGTAAACTGGTGCCCATTGTGCAAGAGGTGGCAATGGAAAATGTATTACGTTCTCACTCTTGGAAGAGGTGCAAATACATAGGGGGTTGGTTGCCCAAGGCTAGTGTTCCCGTTATGCAAAAGAAAAAGTTACTTCTACAAAAGTTGACATGTATGTGCTCATGTCGACTGCTTTACATGCATGAAGTTTTATGCATTGGTTGGCCTAATTTTCTTAGGCACACAGAAGAGCTGATATGGAGCAGCATGTTTTCTTCCAAATGCTGGAAGCTCGTCCACTCAGCTTGGTTTTCCAGCATTAAATGCCTCTCTGCACAATCGGGAACAAAAGTTTGTGAGACGAGCGTTCTTTCAGAAACGTATGTTGCAGCTCCACCTCGCAACCCAGTCATCTGATACTTTTACCAGAGGAAGGAAAATTTAGGCCTTAATACCTTTATGCTATATCAGGCAACTAGGTAGTGAGGTGAGGCAACAATAAACATTTTTCCTAGAACTCGCTTTCCGCAAACTTTTGCCCATATAGTACAATCAATACTTCAAAGCGTCTCAGTTATTAAGTTCTCGCAGTAAAGCTAATGCTTACCAAAAATCTAGGCATCTGCGTAAATATGAAAATCTGATGCAAAGCTTAAGTAAAGAAACACTGTCGCCGGAGGTTTAGGTAGCTTTATTACAAAAAACATTTCAAGAGTTATGCATGGATCACAATGCCTCAGTGAAAACTGGTAACGGCACAAGATGATTGACGCAAAGGGACCATATACAGGACTTTTGCGTGCTGTGACAGAAAAGTACACGTTGGCCATTATTTTCCAGAATGCATTTTCATCAAAAATAGTCTGGCATGGCAGATAGCCTAGTCAGTGGCTCAGTGAGAAGCACGGAAGCAAAAAAGTAGTTACTTTTAAAAAGACAATGAGTGTGCATGTCATTAAGAACACACAAGCTTAACAGTGCGCTGCACTTTTAAGCAAGGCCCGTAGTGATAATACATAAAAGTGCATGCTTCTTAGCTAAATGTGAACTCTACAGAACTAAAAATAAAAGAGCAGGTAATGCACAAAAAAACTGTTTGCTCAGTTCAAAACAGACTCCTCGATTTACACCCAAAAGCTACTATGAAAAATACCAAAATGAAAATGAGCGAGAAGAGAAACAAATTACCCAAAAAAATATTCTGGTCCGGTTTTAAAAAATGCTGCTGATGCCAGCTACATCACATTTGGAAGAAGACTGCCACCAACACAACTACTGCATTTGCTCTGCACGTTATGCACACCAAAACACAGCCTGTGTGAGTAAAGCCAATCATATGAAATGAATACAGAAAAGCAGCAGCAGGAATGACTGGAATGTTGAAGCTAGAAATCATCCTATTGTCGAAACTATTCCGGTAGATTTAAAGTGACATGTAACAGGATTTCTAGGTCAGTTGTACACACATGTATGGAGTGCAAATGCTGTGTGATGATAAAAACTGGCTGCCACTGAGGCATACTGTACTCAAAACATAGTGTACCCTATACCCCATCTGTTTGTAAAGTAACAGACAGTTGAGTAAATATATTAGTTGTACATAGCCTCTCAAAATATATACTTCAAAAAACCTCCCCCAGGTTGTAATAAAAGCATTCTCCTGATAAACTCCAGGCCCAACATTTGATTATATTAGCTTATATTATATTAGCTTATATTAGATTATATTATATTAGGGGCATATTAGCTGCCAGTGTAACATACCGAGCGTTAAAACAAACACTTATGTCGCATACTAAATGCCCACTGGTCTGTATGCTATTCAACTTGAGAAATTTTGCTTTTAGTTATTTCATAATGTTTTTGTCAACAGCCAAAACTATAACAAGACATTGCCTTGGCTACTTCTGGACTAACTACACCAGTATGACAGCTCGAAGCTCAGATGTTGCCTGCCTTTGTGTAATTGAGCAATGTCAGCAGAAAACTAGCTGATGCAGAGTTCAATGGTAAATGTTGGGTGAGACAAAGGTTTTTACAATCTCAAAGTATCATCCACTCTGCTGGTTTGACAGGCTGGTACTCTGCTGTCACATGCTGATGAGCTGGCCGTCTTTGTATAGATCTTCAATGGCACTGGCAAATAACTGTCGTGCCACGTTACGTTTGAGCTTTATCATGTTCGTTACAAGTCCAGGAGAAAGTAGGTCACTCTCTATGTGAAGATGCGGTTGTGGACGAGGAAAAATTGACATCTATTATTTGTTGAGAACCTGCACAGATTGGGGGATTCGGTGAATAAGGTCTGTATTCCTAGTCTTGGTTAAGCAATCCATTTACACATGCTGTAAAATTAAGTGTGCTGCTGCTTGAGAACAATTCATTCAACTGCCCCACACACACACGCATGCCATTTATCTGCTACTTATGCACATGACAGAAGTCTTCTATAGTAAGAGATAAAGGAGGCATAAAAAGTAATGGCCAGGGTCAATATTCTTTTCATTTAAATGTTAAAGTCTGTGGTAATATGAAGACAACCTGTGCAATGCTGAGTGAACCAGGCTATGCAATACTTAGTGTTATAGTGCCTTGCTTTTCTGTGAAAGCAGTGATATGGGAAGGTGAAGCAGACACGAATTACTAATTATTTTCTCACCTTCCCACTAAAATAAGCTCGAATGGAGCACTTTAATCTTCTTGGATGATGCCTATATGGCCACCTTCAATATAGCTGAGACTTTAGACTAGTGGTACCATGTGGGAGTGCTTGCTCGGTGCCTCTGGACTAACAAAGATCTTGAGACATGTGACTCATTCCTTTAGTGTCTTACATGCTGCAGACTACTGCTGCTATAGCCTGCAGCTTCAACAGAGTACCCAAGCAACCAACAGGTGCGATTAAACACTTACATTAAGCCCACATATACTGGCATTTCCTTACCTGGTGTAGAGAATTCAGTCCACTTTCTTTTCCGAGCGTCTGCATCTCCTTCAGCAATGCTTTACGCACTGTCTGTTGGTTTGGTTGCATGCAAAGCGATAGAATGTGTGCAAATTATGGAAATGGCAGAGTAAAACAGCCAGTGTGACTACAGGCATCAAAAAATTAAGAAGAAAATCGTTATTCAGTGTACTACTTGACATAATGTTCCCACAAAATTTCATGAAAGCAATCGACATAACCCATTGACCTGAACTTACGAAAGCTTTGCTAGTTTTGGGGAGTGGAGTCTTCTCGTCAAGACCTCAGGACGCAGCAAGCTCCCTCAAATGTTCTTCATGAGAGATCACAGTGGCAAAACAGAAAGACTTGGGAGTTTGGGAGAGAAAGGAAAAAAAAAATACTTATAGCATAACACTTCAAAATGCTAAAGCAGAAGTACTTCATAATTTTGAAACAAATTAGACCTCTTCACTACCAATAAATTCATGATGTGGTCACTCTGACAAGCTCTTGGCAACTTCTCATGGTCTTCACTTGATGTCAGCAAAAATAAACAGCTGACACATTTTAGTTACTGCATAATTACTCCCCTAATTTTAAACAACCATGGTGGGATCCGAGCACACACACAAGTAAGAATGTAGCATCTAATGTGATGAAAACGAAATGTGCACTATGTGTTTCCACAACACGAGTGCTGCTTGCTGAAAAGATGTGATAACCTGTTCACATGATGCTCTTTTTGTTGAAGCTAACACCAGGAGCTCATTTGGTGACTACAGTGAAGTTAAAGCTCTACAGTGAAGGATGAATATAATGTTCCTAGGAAATCAGACCCGGAGAGCTATATTTCATTTCAGTATTTCAGAAGGTGAGTACACCGAACTCTTTAAGAACCACTGCTCCAAACTTTGTTGTTTAAAAGGGTGCACTCTCTGGGTTATGGAAGAGGACATCAAATTGATACAATGTTCTGAACACTGCATAGTTATTTATTATATGTTGGAAAAAAAAACCAAGATCATTGTCTGGTAGCAGTGGTAGGAATGGCCATAAGCTGATTAGTGCTCTAAACAGGTAAGCTTACGTCCACTAATTTTTTCTTTGTCTCATCCGTGTTGCTGCACCGAAGCACGTTTATCAAAACGGTTCAGCAACTGGCATGTGGCACAACCTTGGTATTTTTGACATATTGCAAGTTGTGTCTTTGTAATGTTCAAATGTCTGCAAGACGTTTGCTGGACTTGTGTCGTCTTCTGTGAAAAATACAGTAGTGTATTCTGTTTAGGCCCACTTTTCGGGTTTCCTACTCCATTGCGAACAAGGCCAGCAGTATATATGCTCAAGCACACGAATATAAAATACGTATCACCACGAAAAGCCTATGCAACCAGTGACAAAATGGTAGAGGAAAAAAATTAAGGCGTATCGAGTGGAAGCCTCTGATTCAGATATTATTCATAACAGATTGTAACTAGCGCAGGACAGGGTTAATTAGAAAGTTACAAAAGAGACCTTTGTTCTGCAGTGGACGTAGTCAGGGTGATGATCGATGATAATGAATTGATGCATGAATGTGTTTTGTGCAACTGATGTGTCACAACTGAGGATTATATGCACATGTTTTCTGTAATATAACGCAGCTGTGAGTGGATCTCTGTCTCATTGCCCGCCCTTGTGGGATGTGTAGTTTCTTTGGTGACTTTAAAGAGTTAAAATGAACAGCCGCCAATACACCCAAAAAAGTTCTTTTGAGATTAAGATACAAGGAGAACCACGCTTCTCTGCTCTTACCTTTAGGAGCACGGAATCTTGCCCACACTGCAAGAATCTGAGAATTCGGCTGTACTTGCCTCCTAATATTCAGTGTATCGGAACTCTGTCGGTGTGTTTGTAGGCAACAATGCCTTTATCTTCGCTGCAACAAATGCTGGCGAGATCAGGCGATGTTCTTTTTTAGGCGATGCCACAGCCACCGAACAAATTGTTGGTATGAATATGACACTGGTAATTGAATGTGAGGATTTATTATGTTTCTTGTAACGATAGGCGACATAGCTGCTGCCAGGTTTTAAACACTGCTTTCGTGCACCTTGCACTCATATGCTTCGGAGAAGGCGGAGAAAAATGTCTATGTTTCGCTAATGTTGCACGAACCTTGATATTAGCAAACGCACCACTCGGTCTGCTCGGTCAGTGAACGTACCAAGACTGGGCGGCACTGTGACCTACTAGGACTATTACAAAATTCACGCATGTCCGCATACAGTACAGCTGTAGAGGAAGTATGAGAGGGAACATGCGAGCGCTTGGCGTCCGCGCTTCGCAAAGCGCTGAAACCGACAGACGACGTGAATGAATGGCTCCAGAGGAATGCTCGTAAAGTGCAGCCGGCCATGCTTTTTGGACATGCGCCTTCGCTGCTGATATTCATCGTCTGTCGGTGGCAGCCCTTCCATGTTCCCTTTCATATTGCTTCTAGTTGTACCAGTCTCCAGTCGTGACGGTGGCTTGGCGCTGACAACTCCTGAACCGGCAGCGTGGCTTGCTGCCGACGCCGGCTCCTCGGCGCTCGGACATTCTTGATATCTGGACACTCCAGCCGCCTCAGCCCTTGAAAACATCGCACTCTCTGTGGGCCTGGGGTCGTTGATAGGCAGGTCTGAGTTCTTTGCGAGATGTCTCCAATGACCGGCCCAAGGTAGCTTTCATTTCGGCTGCTACTAGACCATACCGCTCGCCACCAGTAATCATGGGGTCTGCGTTTACATTACTTTTTTTCCTATTTCTTCATCAGATAGCCCCGAGTTTTTCTGCGGTATAGGTAGGGTCCGGTCACACTATAGGCCGATGCGACGGCGATCGGTGGGCTGATCGGTACGCAAATGCCGTCGCTGACGCACTGGTCTGTCACGCTAGACCGACGACGACGCCAGCTTGATCGACGATCGCGTATCGTAGTATGTTAAAGAGTCAGCTTAGTGGGGACCAGAAGACAGTGGTAGAGGACTAGTTGGTATGACAATCTATAAACTTAATTCTAAAACTTATTGGACCTCATGCTAGCCACGGCAACATACGCGATGTGCGTGCACCAGCGAAGATGTGCTTTCATTCGGTGCCCGCGCATAGAACCGATCGGCGAGGCAAGCGATACGGGCAAAAAACGCCGTCGCCTGGGCCGAGCGAAAGCTTCACGCCCGGTGAGGCGACGGCCGGAAAAACTCCGCTTGTGTACCTGTCGGATAGGTACACAAGCGGATAGGTCCTAACCGTATAAAAAACGAAACAAGCGGCTACATATATCTTCACACTTTGTTACTAGTCAGTTGGGAACTTTTGCTATAGTCTTGAATTTCGGTTGACGATGGACCGCCGGCCCCTTTCGTGACGAGGCCTAGCGAATACGCAGTATATCGTCTTCATGACCACGGGGTTGACCGACGAGACCAGCATGAGCCCAGTGCCACGGCACGAATCCCGCAAGCTTTATTGCGCGCTCGCTTTTATACACAGAAAAGGGGCAACGCCCCTTCCGCTTATCAGCTTGTCGTTTTAAGTCAGACGCGATACGACACATCCTCTTTTGTTGCAGCGAAAGAAAGGAAGTAAACTATGCAGTTATTCACAAATGGACGATGTCAAACTTTTGCGACGTTTGTAACAGAAAGTAACACGCGGAAAAATGAGCACAGCGAACTTAAGAAATCTGTTCAAAGTTCTGGTCGTATTCTAGTCTTCGTGGTGCTCTTGTCTGTCTGCGATCTCCGCGGGGCTGGCGTTGGAGGCACACTGTGCGGCAGGGCAGGTGCTGCTGCGGTGCTGCTACCTGCGTCATTGACGGTCGCACTTGAACTCACGCACTCCGGTTCCCCCACATCGTTGACGTGGCCCAAGTCGAGTCTGAAGTCTTCTCCCGTCGGCAACAGGTGTTTGCGATTGCGCCGAAGGGTCCGCCCCTCCTCCGTCACCACATGGTAGGACCTGGGGTGTGTTGACGATTTCAGGACCTGTGCTTTAGTGGCCCATGTACCCTTTTGGACTCTCACGACGTCTCCTTCGTTGAGCGCTGACAGCGGCCGCGCTCGGGACTGAAGCTGTGCATGCTTGACGACTTTGTGGGCTGGTCCAGATCGGTAGTCGGGCAGGGTTGTCCGTAGTCTGCGGCCCTGGAGGATCTCTGCTGGCGTCTGTCCATCCTCCAAAGGAAAAGTCCTGTAAGCCAAAAGTTCCAGCCAAAAATCCTGCTTCGCTTCGGTAGTTTTCTTCAGCAGCCTCTTTACCACCTGGACACCCTTTTCGGCTAGCCCGTTTGAGCGCGGGAATTTTGGACCGGAGGTGATATGCTTGAAATCATACGCGCGGGAAAACGCGGCAAATGCCCTGCTTGAAAACTGGGGACCGTTGTCAAATAACTTCCAAGGGTATGCCGTAACGAGCGAAAATGGCACTAGTTGCATCAACGACGCTCCTGGCAGAAGTGTCGCGGAGGCATTCCACCTCTGGGAAGTTTGATAAACAATCGTAAACACACAGGTAGGACTTTCCACCGTAGCGAAAAAGGTCGATTCCCACACGGTACCAAGGCTGGTCAGGTACAGTGCGCATCATGGGGGGTTCCTTTGGCTGACTGTAGGCGTATTTTTTGCATATTGCGCAATTCTGAGCTAGCGCCTCAATTTCAATGCCAGGCCAGAAGACGAGATTACGTGCCCTTACATTACACTTGTTGATACCCTGGTGACCTTGGTGAATCCTCTAAAATCTCTCGCCTCATACTACTTGGAATGATGACTTTGCATCCCTTAAGCAGAACACCTTTAACGTGGGAAATTTCGGAAAAGAAGGGTTTCAATGGACCCTCTATTGGTTCATTCATTCTCTAGTTTCTCAGCACGTTTTTAAGGTAACTATCGCTGGCCGCTGCAGTAGCAAGAAGTTTCCATGTTGAGTCAGTAATTAGTGAAGATACCGTACTCACGGTGTGCACCTCTACGTCATCGGTGCTGACGGCATCGCTGCCTGGACTGCTGGAAGCTCGAGACAGCATGTCCGCGAGCACGAGCTGCTCTCCTGGAACGAAGTGCAGGTCGAAATCGTATCTCAGCAATCTCAAGAAGGAGCGCTGCAGCCGCGGTGGCATATCGCCGATAGCTTTTTTATAGATAGCGATCATAGGGCGATGGTCGGTCTCAATGGTCACTTTTCGGCCGTAGACAAAGTGGTTGAATTTTTCACAGCCGCACGTTATGGCCAGGGTTTCTTTCTATTTGGGAGTAGCGTTTTTCTGCATCCGAGAGCTTCCTTGACGCGTACGCGACTGGTTTCCACGTGCCGTTGTGCTTTTGCACAAGTGCGGCACCTACTCCGTCGCATGACGCGTCACATGGAACTTTTGTTTCCCTCGTCGGCTCGAACACTGATAGCAGCGGTTGTTCGCTCCAGGCCTGGCACAGTTGACGCCACTCGTCCGCGTGATTTTGCGTCCAGTCAAACACCGAGTCTTTCTTGGCAATGCTTCTCAAAAGCTTTGTTCTGTCTGCCAGCGCTGGAATAAACTTGCCAAAATAATTCACTACGCCGAGCATTCTTTGCGTGGCTAGTTTATTGCTTGGCTCTGGCATCTGCAGCATGCATTGAACGAGAGAACTGGGCCGGATGCCTTCTGCTGAAATTACGTCGCCTAGAAAGTATTTTTCTCACGCCGACGACGCATTTGGCCGGGTTGAAAGTTAGGCCTGCTCGTTCTGCAGCCTTCAGCACAGACCTCAACCGTTCGTCGTGTTCTTGTCGTGAGGCATCCCACACTGGTATGTCATCGACATAAACTTTCGTTCCTGGCAATGCCTCGAAGACGTCCTTTAAGGTCTTTTGAAATACTTCGGATGCCGACGAGATGCCGAAGAGCAGTCGCAGGAAACGATAGCGGCCAAAAGGTGTTGCGAACGTGCAGATGCTGGAAGTTTCTTCGTGAAGCGGAATTTGATAGAACCCAGAGTTTGCGTCTAAGCGCGTGAACACCTTTGCTCCCGCGAGCTCAGCCACTATGTCGTGGCGTCTAGGCATTTCGTAGTGCTCTCTTTTAATGGACTCGTTTATTCTCCTGGGGTCCATGCGGACACGAACTTTACCGTCCTTCTTGCGTACTATGACGAGAGGGCTTACCCAGTCTGTGGGCTCGGTTACTCTGGCAATGATGCCTCCACGCTCCATGCGCTCCAGCTCCTCTCGTAGCTGCTCTTTCAGGGCCAGTGGCACACGTCGTGCCGGCTGGACGACTGGGCGTGCATTATCAGACAGTTTTAGCTGTGCGTACGCAAAGCGCTACGGCGCTGCGTGTGTTACGCTGTCCGCTCCGAAGTATAGTTTTAGCTGGGCGTGCCGTAGCGTCAGATAGATAGATAGATACTTGAGGCCTTGCCCTTTGTAACGGGTGGGCACCGATGTATGGATGGATGGATGGATGGATGGATACGGCTGAACCCTTTACATCGGGCGGTGGCTCAAGCCACCTAGCCATGTCTTGTGAAACTTTACTCCTGTCTTGCTTTTAGCCACCAATCAGATAACCTTCGCTTGGTTACTTCTAACCTCTTAAAATCCACTTTCCCTTCACTATCCCTAAACCCCAATGCCTTGGGTAAGTCAGCCCCGCTGCCTTCCACTGTAGGGTGAAGCCCTTTACAGAGAAGTATCAAGTGTTCAGCCGTTTCCTCCTCCTCTCCGCACGCAATGCACAAAGTGTCTATCTCCTGGTACCTGACTCTATACGTCTTAGTCCGCAAAACTCCAGTCCTGGCCTCAAACAACAAAGAACTTCCCCTACAATTATCATAGATATTTTCTTTGACAATTTCCTGTTTAAAGGTCCGGTATGTTTCCAGTGCCGATTTCGTCAGCATCCCTGTTTTCCACAAAGCTCTCTCTGTTCCTTTAACCTTTTTCTTAACCGATAAATGCTGATTTGCCCCCTTACTGCTGCCCAGATATTTGCTTGTCAATTTTCTAGTTCGCTTTCTCCATTTCGTGTCAACGTTCTTTATATACAGGTATCTGAAAACTTTCCTAGCCCACCGCTTTTCCTCCATCCTTCTTAATCGTTCCTCAAATGCTATCTTACTGCTAGCCTCTCTGCTCTCGAAAGACGCCCATCCCATATCCCCCTGTACTCCCTGATTTGGTGTATTGCCATGTGCTCCCAAAGCTAACCTCCCTACTCCCCGTTGCCTAATTTCCAGCCTTGCTTGAACATCTGGCCTCATACACAGGACCGCATTCCCGAAGGTCAGGCTAGGGACCATGGATGGATGGATGGATGGATGGATGGATGGATACGGCTGAACCCTTTACATCGGGCGGTGGCTCAAGCCACCTAGCCATGTCTTGTGAAATTTTACTCCTGTCTTGCTTTTAGCCACCAATCAGATAACCTTCGCTTGGTTACTTCTAACCTCTTAAAATCCACTTTCCCTTCACTATCCCTAAACCCCAATGCCTTGGGTAAGTCAGCCCCGCTGCCTTCCACTGTAGGGTGAAGCCCTTTACAGAAAAGTATCAAGTGTTCAGCCGTTTCCTCCTCCTCTCCGCACGCAATGCACAAAGTGTCTATCTCCTGGTACCTGACTCTATACTTCTTAGTCCGCAAAACTCCAGTCCTGGCCTCAAACAACAAAGAACTTCCCCTACAATTATCATAGATATTTTCTTTGACAATTTCCTGTTTAAAGGTCCGGTATGTTTCTAGTGCCGATTTCGTCAGCATCCCTGTTTTCCACAAAGCTCTCTCTGTTCCTTTAACCTTTTTCTTAACCGATAATTGCTGATTTTCCCCCTTACTGCTGTCCAGATATTTGCTTGTCACCATCACAGGTTGGGCACCCGCCATCTAGTGACAAGTCGTCAAAGCACATCAACGCTTGGTTGAAGAAAATTAAATTTCATCCGTGATTACTGATAGCTAGTGTGAGTGCATTGGGAGCCTTTTGTGATCCAAGAAGAAAAACTATGCAAACCGAAGGAAATGTAAGAACTGGCTAAAAGCTAGAAAACTGCTTCGCCAGGTGTCGTTGCTACGAGGAAAACACTAAATTTAGTTAGGCCTAGGAGCTTGAAAATCGCCAAATTATCTGAAAAACAGGGGCTAGTTATCGCTTATACCGCTGCGTGTGGGCAAGAGTAGGCGAAATAAAAGCGAACCGCTACCATTTGAGCGAGCTATTGTGTCGGAAAATTCAGCGGCGACATGTATTTATTCCGAAGCGGGCGAGCAGGGCGCCGCCATCTTGTCAAAGTTTGCGTACGCAAGCCACGCAAGCGCCGCAACGCAAAGTCCGCTGGCTAGCGTACGCACGCAAGACGCAGGGCTTGCGCTTGCATTCTGCGCATGCGCACTACCGTCCCCGCGATCCCCTTGCGTACGCTAAGCCGTTGCGTACGCATAGCTACCGCATGAAGAACCATGCGGTAGCGGCGCTGCACACAGCCTATGCCAGAAAAGAGGTGGCGAAATTCATGTACAACTTTTTCCGAACTGCTTTGCAATACGCTGTGGACTTGGGATAACAGACCAAGGGCCTCGCATGCCTGTAAAGCGAGGATTTCTCGGCCTCCCTTGCGAACAATGAAGAAATCCTGCGTGGAAATACGCTCATCTAGCGTCACTTTTCGTGCGATTCCGAGGCGCTTGATCCAATTTCCACCGTAGGATCGCAGCACTGCACTGCTGGGCTTCAACGGCGGCCTGGGGTGCATCTCTGCGCACGCGGCAAACGGCAGCAGATTAGCCTGAGACCCTGTGTCAACTTTGAGCTCGACGAGCATACTCCCGACCTTTGCCTCCACAGTCCAGTCTGCCTGGCTAGTGATGTTATTCACTGAGAGTATTTCAAAATCTTCAGTGCCTTGCAACTTGCCAACTTGCATTTTCGTTCTGCAGCATTCGGCAAAGTGATTCTTCTTTCGACACGCCCGACAAATTTTCCCGAACGCGGGGCATTTTCGGGGGCTATGCGTCCTCCCGCACTTTCAGCATTTAGAACGCGCTTGCAGCCTCTCACTGGAACCGGCTCTTATCTTGCGTACAGGATCAATTTGCTTTTGTTCTCTAAGCCATACTTCCTGATCTGCTGACGCTGCTTCTGCTGCCTGACACAGCTCTTCTGCTTTTCGTAGCGTTAACTGGCTGTCGGCGAGAAGCTTCTCTCGAGTCTTTGCATCATGCTTACAATCACAGCGCAAAGACAAACACGGACTTGAGGGGAGACACCACAAAGCGTCTCCCCTCAAGTCCGTGTTTGTCTTTGCGCTGTGATTGTAAGCATGAAGTACCAACTCGCCCAGCAACTGATTTTTGCATCATGCATGTCAAAAACAATCTGGTCTCTGATCATGGACTCTGCTAGCTCTCCGATGTTACACGATCGTGCTTTAGTCTTCAAATCTCGTATAAAACGTTCGAAAGGCTCACCTGGCTCTTGCATTCGGCTCCGGAACGCGTAACGTTCATGTACAGGGGTAGCCAAAAAATCCCAGGCCGCTCCGGACGGCCGCGGAGCGGCCTGGGATTTTTTTGACTACCCCTGTACTTCATTGACTTGTGAAGCGAAGTAGGCGTCGAATTTCTTGACTACCGTTGCGTAGTCGTTCTTGGCCTCGTTTTCCTGATAGGAGGAAGTATTGTACACCTCGATGGCTTCTCCAGCGATGCTCAGCAGCATAGCGGTCTTCGTTAATTCTGTCCGAGGTTTACCAGGAAACTGTTCCAGCCAGGAATAGTTCAAACCGCTGTTTGAACAGCGTCCAGTGCTTGCCTATGTCTGCTTCCAACCGCAACGGCTCCGGTGGCTTCACAAGTTCCATCTTGCGTGTCTTCTACCAGCGGCACGTTTCGTTCAGACGAGCCGGGGGCGGCACGGTCTAGGCACGTCTGACACCATGTATCGTCTTCACGTTAACTGGGTTGACCGACGAGATCAGCATGAGCTCAGTGTCACGGCATGAATCCCGCAAGCTTTATTGCACGCTCGCTTTTAGACACAGAAAAGGGGCAACGCCCCTTCGGCTTATCAGCTTGTCGCTCGAAGCCAGACGCGATACGATACACGCGCAGGATTCGTGTGTGCGATTTTGGCGATTGCGGAGAGCGAATTCGCAAGTTTTAGCACCTGCAAATAGCTGTCGAGCGTAGTTTTGGCTACAGTACCCTCAAAGGTACGACTGTCTACATCGCAGGACGCGAGTACAATAAGGGAGAAGTGCCGATATATGTGACCCGGTCTGCATGCATAGCATGTGCAGAAGGCAGCCGGCAGCAGCCGTCGGCGTCGACTGCGGACAACAAATCTGGTTGTTTTCATTAATTCAAGTAATGCCCGAACGAATTTTTAGCTAAACCGATCTAAAATTAAATTTTGGTGACATAAGAGAAAGCAGATACAATCAGCGGAAAGCGCCGGTATCCTACGCGAAGCGTTTCCCAAGCAGGCGATATAGCATCATCGGCGCTTATTGCAGTGTTGTCATGGTGTGTAAATGAGTAAAAGTGCAATTTGTGAGCAAGAGTACGTAATATTTAAGATAAGGATAACCCACCTTGCGTTTTATGCCACGCAAACGAGCAGTACTGTTTGCGCACAGCCATGTAAACAACCTCAGCGCGGGGCTGCAGTTGTAATCGTCGCACTCCTGGGGCAGAATGCGCACGCACAGAAAAGTGCTATACTATTATTTCGAAGCACTCATTTAGAAGGCGGCGACTATTCATCGGTGCGGACAGTGAAAGCATTCGAGTCAAGTAGGGTTTCGCAAGCGGCTTGGTTCCTGCAAAAAGGTCCTATGAGTCGAAGGAAATGTATGTTCGACTTACAAACGCGTACATGAAGCAAGGAAGTCGTCGCACTCGGTACTTTTCTCTGCCCCTTTCGTGCCTCAAGTTTACTGTAGTGCACCTTTTGATAATTTGAGTTTAATTATCGAGCGATGAATAGCGGACAGGAACTATAGCTAGCTACAAAACGCCGCGGCTTTCACGGCGCACATCGGCGAAGGCATGCACGGCACGTGCCGCTTTTCACATACGGGAGCACTTGACTGTTCAAAAGAGACCACACTCATAACATACGAACAGCATGCTTCTAAGCGTAAATAATAAAGCAGGGGTCCATAGATTTCTGTTTCCTCAACAATCGGAAAGTGGGCGCCACGAGAAAGACCGCTTTCCCAAGGATCACTCAGCTCGCGTACCAAGTTGAAGGCTTCCCAAAAGACAACACGGAAAATGCATTTTATTTCGCTAGGCTAAAAGAAACTTATCGAGCGGCCGCTGTCTACGGTGTACATGCAAGCACCTCAACAGCTCGCAGCAGACGTACGACGCGTGGCGTGTATGCGCTCGTCACGTCAGCGATCAGAGGTTGCCAGACCAGCAAGCAGTTCGCAAAAGAAACGAAAAAAATTCGTTTTAAAAATATTTACCGCACAGAATCAACTGAAAATTGGGGGAATTTCAATTTAACCTGTTGGGAATCAAAGACGATAAGCAGGGTATGCGTTAAAATAGGCTGCCATGGCCCCTTTAAGGCAGGAGGAATGAATGGTATATGGTTTAGTGGAAACGCATCTTAGAAACATGGAGCAACCACCCTGTAACCCAGACTACGCATGTGAATATTGCAATAGAACAGAGGGCAGCAGAAAGGGGGTGGAATTGGGGCATTCATTCATAAAAGTATGAATTTTCAAAGGGTTAAACTGGGATGCAAGGAACATATATGGCTGAAAGGAAAAGTGCCAGGGGAGGAAACACTCCTTGGCTATGTATACCTGTGGACAGGAGCTAATGCTAAAGAGGAAAACGGGAAAATGTTAGAATGTATTGCAAGCGACATTGATGAGCTAGGAGGACAGGGCGAGATAATTATATTAGGCGACATGAATGCACATATAGAAGACCTGGATGGGTACACATTCGACAGGAAGCTAGCATGCTGCAGGATATGTGTAACAGGCATGACTTAGTTGTATGCAACAGTACCGAGAAGTGTGAAGGGCTCATAACATGGGAGGCAGGGAGTCTGTACTCGACGATAGATTATGCACTAATGCCACAGATGATGTATAATAGATTAGGGGTAATGAGCATAGATGAACATGGTTCCAGAAGTCTAGGTAGCAACCACAAGCGCATAAAGTTGAGTTTCAGAAGAGAAATTAATATAGGACTGAAGCGAGATGAAAAATCAGAAGGGAATTGGAAGCAGCAGCCAAACAAATTGAGAAAGTAATTTTTGGGCATAAATCTCCAAGGCTGAACCCTTTAAATCGGGCGGTGGCTCATGCCACCTAGCCATGACTTATGAACTTTTACTCTTGTCTTGATTTTAGCCAGCAATCAGATAACCTTCGCTTCGTTACTTCTACCCGCTTAAAATCTACTTTCCCTTCACCGTCCCTAAACCCCACCTTGGATAAATCAGCCCCGCTGCTTTCCACTGTAGGGTGAAGCCCTTTACAGAAAAGTATCAAGTGTTCAGCCGTTTCCTCCTCCTCTCCGCACATAACGCACAACGTGTCCATCTTGTGGTACCTGACTCTATATGTCTCAGTCCGCAAAACTCCCGTCCTGGCCTCAAACAACAAAGAGCTTCCCCTAGAATTATCATAGATAATTTCTTTGGCAATTTCCTGCTTAAAGATCCTGTATGTTCCCAGTGACGATTTCGTCAGCATCCCTGTTTTCCACAGAGTTCTCTCTGTTTCTTTAACCTTTTTCTTAACCGATAATTGCTGATTTGCCCCCTACTGCTGTCCAGATATTCGCTTGTCAATTTTCTAGTCCGCTCTCTCCATTTCGTGTCAACATTCCTTATATACAGGTATCCGAACACTTTCCTAGCCCACTGCTTTTCCCCCATTTTTCTCAATCGCTCCTCAAATGCTATCTTACTGCTACCTTCTCTGCTCTCGAACGACGCCCATCCCATATCACCCCGTACCCCCTGATTTGGTGTGTTGTCATGTGCTCCCAAAGCTAACCTTCCTAAGCCGCGTTGTTTGATTTCTGACCCTGCTTGAACATCTGGCCTCATGCACAGAACCGCATTACCGAAAGTCAGTCTAGGAAGAATCACCCCTTTCCAGATCCCGCTTACCATTTCATACCTATTGTAAATCCACAGTGCCCTATTTTTCATGACAGCTGCATTCCTACTAGCTTTATTCATTACATATTTTTCATGCTCTGTCAGATACTCAGCACCGTTATTTATCCACACCCCAAGATTCGTGTACTCATCCACTTCTTCTAGCGTGAACTCCTGTATTAATCTTGAAACTGTACTAATCTTGAAACCTAATCTACCTCCATCTGTACCACATATGTCTATCAACTTTTGCAAATCTTCCTTGTCGTTAGCCATTAGCACTATATCAACCTCATATATTAGTCCCGGTAATGACTGTTTACTCCATTCCCCTTGCTTGAAAAAAGAAAGGCTGAATAAGCCTAGTCCGCTCCTCTTTAGCTTGGTCTCCAACCCTTGCAGGTACAACATGAACAACAAAGGAGACAGAGGACATCCTTGCCTAACCCCCCTGTTTATAAGCACTCTGTTACCTTTATATATATATATATATATATATATATATATATATATATATATATATATATATATATATATATATATATATATATATATATATATATATATATATATATATATATATATATCTTTTAAAAGATTAATTACTCCATCTTCCACATCCAATGTGCCCAGTATGTCCCAAAAATACTTTTGAATAACGTTGTTGTAGGCTTACCTAATGTCCAGAAATGCTAGCCATAGGGGCCTGTATTCCTTTTCAGCAATCTCTATCTTCAGCAATCTGTGTTCTTTTCCGCATCCATCCATCCGTCCATCCATCCATCCATCCATCCATCCATCCATCCATCCATCCATCCATCCATCCATCCATCCATCCATCCATCCATCCATCCATCCATCCATCCATCCATCCATCCATCCATCCATCCATCCATCCATTTATCCATCCATCAATCCATCCGTCCAACCGTCCATCCGTCCGTCCGTCCGTCCGTCCGTCCGTCCGTCAGTCCATCCATCGAGAGACAGCTTGCAGCTCGCACGCGGGAGAGAGCATGATCGGCCCTCTTCGGCTGGGAACGTCGGCGCGAGCGGACGTGTCGCTCGTGGCTCCGCTCTTCGCCAGCGGGGCGAGGAAGCGGCGGGGAGACTTGCTCTTGTATCTCGCCCTGTCCGGCTTCGGAATATCCATTGCCCTAGCGTGGGCGAGCATTCGCTCGTAACCTTGCTGGTTAGTCGGATGACCTCGATTCCTTAGCGTGTTTTGTTGCTAGCTGGCGTTATTGTTACTGTAGCAATAAATGCCTCTTTGTGTCAGCCAATGTGTCATTCCTTTGGTCCGTCAGAGCAAGGCCCGCCGTCGTCGACGTGCGCTCGGTAGCGTACGTGATCGCGGGGTGGGGTCTGGCGGGTTTGAACTGTGTCAGCCGCGATTAAGTGGGGATAACGTATTTATCTCCCCTAACAAACCCTAAAGCAAATACATACGGGAATCTGATAACTGATGCAGCTTAGCACACTTGTATGCAGAGGCCGATAATTTATAAGGAAGGGATCGAAGATAGTTTCGGTCGAGGCAGGAATTGTAGTTGATGTCAGGACGGCGCGAAAGGGACAAGGACAAGAGAGGCACAAAAACACAACAGGAAAGGCGCCTTGCGTGTTCTTGTGTCCCTCTTGCTCTTGTTCCTTTCGCACCGTCCTGATATCAACTACAGAACTCTATGAATTCACTAGCCCAAACCAAAGTTGTTCTTGTGCAGTAATTGTAGTCGATGTTTTCATGCTGTTCATGCACGCGTTCCAGGCTACCACGTTTGCAGTCTCATTTCCGGGGCGTGTCACAACTAACGACGATATTGCAATTTGAATAGACTCCGTATGCAATGAGAACACCCAGCATGTTCTGCGCATTGAACTTAAGCATCGTTTATAGAAAACGAAGAAAAGCCCTAAATTTGCCATCAGGTGGGCGAGAACAATCTACAATTAATATTCCAGTATACCTTCAACACAGAGCTGTTCAGATCATCGATAAGAAAATTCTCTCAAAAGGTTGCAAGGGATTATTTCAGCTATGAAATTGCAGCACTACTTCGCGATATGAAGCGCTACTGCTTGCGTGCGATCTAAATTTTCAGGGTAATTTGTACTACGGTAGCCGGAAAAAGCCTCCTCGAGAGCTGTTCTACACAGCAGGCGAGTTCATGCAATTTCGCCGAGTTAGCACCTGCTGCCCACATATAGTGGATTCATATCGATGTAGTGTAATCAATGATGCGTCTATCTGTAATAAATATACTGAAGAGCAGTTTTATATTTCCTTTCTTGAATCTTCCAGCAAAGGCATTGTGGACTACACTTTAAGGGCTGCTAAGGAGCATGATATTAGTATGGTGTACTAAGTGATATTGTAGTGATATTAGTATAGTCTACTAGCACACTAAAATAATAGTTATAAAATAGACTCAAGGATAAATAAGTATGCTTAAAATATCTATGCAGTTATGTGTCATAAAAGATATACTCTGTTTTCGTTCCCACTGCGAACGTCCACTGGACATTATACGTTCGGGTCTGCTTGTGTCTTTTCTTCTTTAATTTGACTACAGGTTTTGTTACTGTATTGTGGCTAACATGGAGTCATTTATCTGTTTATAATATCTAGTTTACTAGGACAGATCAGCTGCCAACTTGTGTCTGCAAAAAACTATATCGCATGCTCTACGCCCTGCCCATTGGCCACCACGCACGCATCATCTCGCGCATAGCGCACATATGCACTGATATTTCCCGTAAAACATTTGGCGCAAGTATACGCAGCTGTGTGATGCCGCTCATTTCTTTTTCTGCGACATTTCCCTTAAAAAAATGAGCGAACATAACTAAATGCGAAGCACGGCTGGAACTGCGACGTCCTTCGAATACCCGCCGCTTTCGTCCGTGCACATACAAGGGCACTTACCAGGCACATTTGATAAATGGCAGGCGATGCAAGTACACACAAGGCGGCCATGGCCCGACATGGCACAATTCTGTGCCCTGGCGGGTCGTGGGATGATACGAAGAGTGTAAAAAAAAGCTAAATGGCGCGAAGATGTCATCCCATAAGCACAAGTCTTGACCGTTACTAATGGGAGGATGTGGGCAAGGGTGGCCTTGGGGTGGGAGCACAAGATGCATATGAGGGGTACCGGCATAACTTAAAGATTGGCTGGTGTGGCAGTGTTCGCGTCTGCAGGCGACGCCAGATTGACTGTTCTCCGGTAGTGAAGGATGGGTGGAGTGGCGGGTAGATGAGGCATTCAGAGCGGGAGTTTGCGGTGAGCTCGGCAAACGAGGGCATAGACTCCTTTGAGAAATGTTCCGCAAGGTCTGCCTGTGCCCGGTTTCTAGTCCCATGGGCTAAGGAGTCGGCGGCCTCGTTGCCGAGATTTCCCAAGTGTGCAGGCACCCAGATGAGCTCAGCGCATAGGGGGTGGAGAGGGTGGGCATGTGCAGCAGGCATTGTGCAAAGGGATGAACCCTGCCCCTGGTAAGTTAAGAATGACAGTTTTTAGGCACTAATAATGAACTGCCGACTGTGTATGCGAGAGCAATGCTATAGTGATCTCCTCGATTTCCTCAGAGGTGGCGCCAGAAGGAAGCTCGAAAGTTAGGGGTGTTACGTGGGGATTCTGGAAAACCGCAGTGGCTCAGTGCTCAACACAGGCGGCACCCACCCAAACAGCATTGGGCTCATACCCGTACCATTTGTGCAGCGCTGCTGCGCACGCCTTCCTGCAACCTTAGTCAGTGTTCTTTGATGATGGTTTGGCATATATTGAAGAGTAAATGTGGGTGGGGAGTGTTCTTAGTGATGTCATCCATGCCCAGCGAGCGGCCAAACTCAGCGGTGCCCTGGAATAGGGGCGCCACCTCTGCAAGACGGAGGGAGACATCTGCTTGAAGATGAAGACCTCTGTCTGACCGAAAGACCTTGTTAGACCATTAAAGTGTATCCTATCCTATCCTTAGTGATGTATTGTTTAAAGGGATAGTGATGCCTAGCTGAATGAACATGTGTGACCCGGAAGTTGTAGCGGCTAGTCTATTTTACTGGGCTTGTAAGTGAGCCTCTCAAAGTTCATGTAGGGCGTTATGCGGATCTCTCCAAGATGGATTGTTGTTGTAAACAACGTAGTGTTGGCATCAAGGCCAGCACCACCATGGCCAAGCAGCAGAAGGTAGTATTAAATTCCACCCCTTCACACTAATATAGAACGCAGCCTTTTCCTCCTGTAGCAGCAGCAACAATTCCAACTGGAACTATTTGCGGGTACCCACCAGGAAGGAGTGTGTGGGATGTCATTTCGGCCGAAGGACGAATCCCAACATAATAACGAAACAATGGGTTTATTCGATTGCCGATGGCAGCGGACGAGCATACCGACGCTACGCTCGTCTCGGTAGCGGAAGGTAGACTAGCGCTCTTCCCAGCCGGGCAGCCTGTTTTTTTAGCCGCCGTCGGTGACGCATGCCTCGGGTGACTCAGCGGTGGCGCTGGGTTTGTTTTAGCGGTAACGCGGTCTAGCGTGTGGCCGTGTTACGCTGGGCCAGATGATAAAGGAAAGGCTTCGCGTAAATGTGCGCAGATTGTGTCGCCACAAGTGTATTCAACGGTCGATTGAATGGAACCGGTCTATTACTTCACTGCTAATGTACTTATAGCAATTAAGGCTTCGTTGTTCCGACGCACTAGGCAAATTTGTGAAACTCGCAACATGTTCTTAAGAGAGCTTCATACGAGCCAAGTTCACAAAGAAGGCATAGGGAGATATAACGAAATGGGGGGGAGGGGAGTAAGAAAGGTGTTTTAGGAGCTAAGGTGTGGAATTTTATGCATGCATTAAAATTTGACTCACCAATTTACAAAAGAGGGGGAATTGCCTGTTCTGCCAAACCACTCACGCATGCTCAAATAACCAACATGCTAGGCCACTGTTACGAAATTTTCGATGTGGCAGACACTGCCCTGTCCAGTAAGTCCTTGGAATAGACACAAGAGTAAAAATGTCCGCCCCTGCGACACTTCGGCAAAAGAACCTGTCCAAGAGGCTCTACAGACATTGACATTCGAGAAATGGGAGTTTTCTTGACAATACCGGACTGCCTCTCCCATTTAGTGCTGCTGTGTGATCCAGAGAGGATTCCTATAGAAATACCAAGGAGATAAAACTAATCTGGAATTTTAAAACATCCTACCATTGCGTATAATTTGTCATTGTTTACAGTGACAAAATTGATGTTCACAGCAACATTTTACTGTTTACACCTTAGTGGACTGAAAATTCATCACAAACAAATTCCAACAGCTTCCCTGCAGCATATTTTTGAAATAGAAGCATTAGGACAGACATGTTTATTGGCCTACTTAAGAGGAATGAAGCGGTAAGAGTGCGTAGCACCAATACCAGGTATACTGGGCTTCACAGGCTTGTAGGTGATGCTGAATTCACCAAGGTAGTGACCAATCATTTCGGGCTGCAAAGGGTTTAAAAACAGGTCTCAGCTCCATGCATGAAAGTCAGCTCGTTTCTTACTAATATTCCGATGGCTTCATCAGGCTCACTAAGTGTCCTCAGGTGCTGATCGGTAGACCATCGTGAGAACAGAATCATCACTGAAACCAACCCGGCCACTATCAAAGTGCTGCACTACCCCACCAATTTCTGAGAGACTGCCAAAGACAAACAATATTATAGGTTACCCTGGAAAGCAAGCACTTAAAGAAAACATTGCCAAATAAAAATAGAAGTTGGTCAAGATTCCTATTCCTTGCCCATCTCCAAACCTATGAGCTGATGCACCCGAAAAGGCATCCTAAGCGCATCACGCAAGCTGTCAGTGTCACACAAGCCCTCCTACAGATGACAGACATTTCCTTAGTTCGCATTATTGCGATAAACATTTTTGCACCTAACTTTGTAGTAACTCAAAACTCAGTTTCCAGTTCTACATAGATAGCCATTTACTGTTGTAAACATTGAGAAAAGTGCGCACGCTCTCTTGCTGTGAAAGCAGTAACGGTCCGTAGTAGAAAAACAAAGACTCCTAAAGGCGCTGGTACGTGTACATGAAAAAAAAAAGAAAATTGGATTTTAGGCAAAGGAAATGGCGCAGTATCTGTTTCACATATAGGTGAACACCTGAACCACGCCGTAAGATAAGGCATAAAGGAGGGAGCTGATAGGAAAAGGAGGTGCCGTAGTGGAGGGCTCCAGAATAATTTCGACCACCTGGGGATTTTTAATGCGCACTGACATCGCACAGCACGCGGGCGCCTTTGCGTTTCGCCTCCACCGAAATGCGGGCGCAGCGGTCGGATTCGACCCCGGGTACTCCGGATCAGTAGACGAGCGCCCTAACCACTGAGCCACCGCGGCGGGTAAATCTATGTTTCTAGTTTGCATATTTTTTCCCCTGTACTGTCACTCCTCGTAATTGCCTAGACCGCGGTGTAAGAATAGAGAGGTGTACCAACGGCGCCGCTTGTCCTGTGCTCCGAACGTTGCGCGAAGAGTCTCGCAGTTTTGCTGCCTGCCGACAGATGGCGAGCGGGCCCTCCCGCCATTTGGATAGATTCAATGGAAAAGAAGCATAGTGTAGACTATATCGATACCGGAAAAGGCAGATCAGGAAGGTAACGTTTTGTGATAACTCGAGGCAATGCCCTCCTCTTTGAAGCTAGGTCAGGGTGTCTTAGAACGCGCAGCTACAAAAAGAAATTTAACGAAGTAGATGACACATGCGCTGTGTGTGGTAAATCTGTAGAAACAATAGCACGCCTCATTCTAAAATGTGATGGTATCCATCCTGATGTCGATGCAGGCACAGTCACTTTTCCTGAGGCCCTAGGGCACAGTAAACTAGAAGTATTGGGCCAATACTTCTAGTTCACTGTACCTAGGGTGTAGAGATAACAATAGTCACGTAAATAAATCTGCGGTGAAAATTAGCAAAAAAGCGATGGGAGTATTGGCTCAAAAGCAGAGAGGTGACATAAATTTAGAAGTGCAGGAAAGCGTATTTTAAAGAAAATTGCGAATTTTATTAACAACTTACAGCAGAGTTAAACAAAAATAAAGGGAAAAAAGTTGAGCTGAGGCTTAGCTAAAGTGTTAAGTCTGGATATCTCGAAGCGAAAAGCGTTTATCAAGGCGTGCCTCTCGTGATTCTGCGTTTCAGCCGCTTGTGTAGCCTTGCGCTTTTCATATCTTCGCTGCTTTTGAGCCAACTCCCACGCTACGAATTCTGGGTCTTCTCCTTCCATGGCGAAAGGTCAGACGACGGAGGCAGCGCGCGGCGGCGACGACGGCTGCGGCAGCAGCGACCACCTGCGCTCCGCGGCTGCGGCAGCAGCGACCACCTGCGCTCCGCGTGACGTCACTCGGTTTCGCGCATGCGCAGCTGTGGCAAATCTGTAGTGTGGCTCACGCGATGCTCGGTGTTGACGAGCCTAGTGAAGCTTTTCGCTTCAAAAAACTTATCATTGCGGCAACTACCACCGCCCGTTTCAAAGTTGACGCTCCTACCTTCCATCCATCCATCCGTTAGAGTCGTTGTCGTCTGCTTGCAGTGAACGCGGCTGAACGTAATGGTGTCTTCTAGAGTCGTTATTTAGTGACTAGTGTCTTCGACTGGTCGCTCCCGCGATCCGGTTAGGATCTGGCAGAGTGGGAGCCGCTAGACACCTTAGAGCCGCTCTCGCTCTGAGCGCACAGCGAGACTAGTCAAGCCGAATGGTCAGCGAGTTTTTAGAGCGGAAGCTCAGGAGGCAGAAGGGGGACGTAACTTCCGGAACCACTACGCGGCACCGCTGCTGATGTCAACAGTAGCCGCACCTAAGGTCCCTTGACTACCTTTAGCCGCACACAGTTTGCATCGCGGTCGCCGCTTAGCCTGTGTCGATCGCTACCCCGGCTTTCCTTCCCACGGGACGCTCACTTTTCGAACATCGCCTTGTGGATAGCACTGTAGGTCCTCGTCCGAGCTGCTGCTGGAATCGCTGTTGTCATGCGGCAGCAACACAGACCGCGTTCCTAGCGTAGTTGTCCGGCGTTTCTTGGACATTTTGCCTCACACAGCGCGGCACCCGCAAAACATAACACAGCAAGGACGCTACTACTGCTTCAAAAGCCTACACTTGATTCTGCCTACGTGCAGGGGACGCCGAGGCCTCACAGCGCTTTCGCGAAATGGCGGAAGTTGCTCTGTCACGTGGACTCATCTCGGAGCCGCTCCGACTTTTTTCTCGGAGCGCGTCAGAGTGCTCTGAGCTGGAAGCGAGCGCTCAGAAAGAACCAGCCGAATGTAGTCAGAGCGGCCGGCTTCGACCAGCGGAATGTGCGGTCGCCTCTCAGAGCGCTCTAGAGCGACCAGTTGAAGACACCATAAGTTTTCTTCGGCACGGATTTCCAATTCGGTTTGTATTGTTGTTATTTGACTGAAACATGACTGTTTTGATTGTGCTGGTGTATGGGGCTGTCGCCGGTGCCACAGTGCTTCGACAATGGGACGAAAGTGCTTTGCTTAGTGATGCTCGACAGGCTACAAGTCGTGCAAAGAAAAGTTATCGCCGCTTTCAGCACCAAAGGACGAAGGACGTTTGCAGCTTTGGAGAAATGCCATCCCACGTAAGGACCGTTTGCTGCAGCCTTCAGGCTATTTATGTGAGAAGCATATCGAGCCTCATCTCGTGTCGAAAACGTGGGAAGCCATGTACAAGGGCTGTAATCGTACGTACACCACGGAGAGCGTGTCTTGCGAAAGACGCGGTGCCAACAAGGCTCCCTGACTGCCCTGCACACCTGTCGAAAGTCAGGCAGAAACGGAAAAGGCCTGCTGAGAGGCACGATATTCCGGTGCCAATTAAACGCCGTGTTCTTCACGAGCCGCTCGACGGTCCTTAAGAGGATGCGGCGAATCAAGACCCGTCTACAGAGGAGGGCCCGCAGCAATCATTCTCCTCGGACGTCACATCGCGCGGCTTCGACTACTTGTTTGAAGTGTCGCCGGACATTTTACATTCTAGCTCTTGGGGCTCCCATCGACTCGAACTAGATGCATGGTGTTAAAAGCGTATACTTTTCGAAAGCTGAGCGCATCAAAGTTGACCAAGCTTGACAGCGCCGCCAATCCCGTCTCCTCCAGTCGTGTCGTGTCGATGTTTACAAGAACTGCGCGTCACAAAACCACACACGTGCACGTGCATGTTATACCGGCCGATGGTATAACGAACTCTGGATTATTACGAACGGTCGAGGCCGGCGATAATTAAGGAGTCAACATATACATTGAGGCAATGGCAATTCGTCTCAGATACAGCTAACAACTCTGGACGCACGACATGGTTATAGCGAACGAGGAGGCCCCATATAGGCGCCCTCGCACTTAAAAACTCACGCTTCCAGCAAGCGAGGAGACCTTCGCTGAGCCTCCGCAACAACACACAGAGAGAACATGGCGGCTGAAAAAGCAACAAAAAAGGCGGCATTGAAACTAGAGAACTGCTGGCCAAGGACGCGCCAGTGTCAATTTTGCGAGCGTGGTGTGGCGGCAAAACGTTCAAAGTGATGGCAGTGGCACGGGACTCGATCGGATAGAATCGAAAGCGAAGCTACAGCTCGCTGTCGTGCGTCAACTAACTACAGTGATTTGAGAACTCTGAATGTCTTGCTGGCCATGCTGTCACGTGGTACATATATATGACCCCTGCCCCGTCGCTTATATATCCACCTTTTGCGTTGATAACTTGTGCAGGCAGCGCGCAGGTTGCAAAGAGTGAAGTTCATTCATTCTACGCATACGTGCGCTGTTCACTTCGGACATAAGACACTGCATAAAATCCTTGTGATAAAAGCGCGTAGATTTGCGTGTAGAACGCGCCGTTGACGCACAGCTAGCCGGATATCGCCGGGAACGACTTCTGGTGGACGCCCAACATGGCAGAGCTGTCTTCCTGAAGAAGCCGTCGTACGCATGTAGTCGAAGCACGAGCAATTCTCGACCGCCGTGAACGCTTTAACCACGATTAGCTTCACTGCGTCTCTAAAGCAGATTAATATATATAATGTTAGAAGCGGGGGTCTCGGCGACTAGCATCGCATTCGGCTGCCACGAACTGCAGCACGTCGAGACCTACCGCGGTAAGTGCAGTCTCGCGTCATCAGCTTACTGGCCGCTGCTCAGTGATTAATGCGTTCTGTGCTCAGACCGAGCAGTGGCAGCATTTCAATGGAGGCGAAACGCATAAAAAGCCCGTGCGCTATGCGATGTCGGTGCATGCGAAACGTTAATCCTGTTAATCCGGAGCTCTTCACTATGAAAAGCCCAAAGTAGCTACTCTTCGTGCTCTGCCGCCGTGGCTTTACCACTATTGCCTTTCTTTCTTCTTTCAGTCCCTCCTCCACCCATTCCCTCACACCGTATATTATTATTTTTATTGTTATTGTTATTATCATTATTAGCTAATACCGGGGCTTTCGACTTTCACTGCCTCTCAATCGTACTGCAAACTTTTGTTACCAAGTTCAAAAGGCATCGAGAACGAAACCGAAAAAGGTTCGCTAGAGGGCATCACCATCGCGCCTTGCCACAGTTCCGCTTCCGCCTGAGCTAGCCGTCTCTTTTTCATCCAGCAGACTTGCGGAGCGTTCACCATGGAAGACGTAAGCTTGAAATCCTTTAAAATCTATCATAATTTGCGTATGTGGATAAGAAATAATGTTGAAAATAGAAAATTAAACCTTTGCAGTTCGCTGCGGGTGTACTATTTTTTTCCTAAGCGGTTTATTACGGGGCAAGCTATGCAATGGAAGCCGTGGGTTAGGCCATGTATACCTTAGAATTCCTGTAACGGCGTTGCACATAGCGTTACTTTCTACTTTACTCGTAGGAAAACCAGCAGGAGTTGGCTAAGAAGAAGCGTACTTTCCGCAAGTACACTTACCGGGGAGTTGACCTGGACCAACTGCTCGACATGTCAAGGTGAGTCGCTTGCCTGAAAGGCGAGGCTACCCGCCAGTGCTCGTCGTGATTAGATGCAGTTCGAGTGCTACGCCGAAAGGCGGTCAGAAATAAGCGAGACCGCAGTCGCTCCGAAGAGAAGCTTGCTAATGCTTCGGTTCTATGCATTGATCTTTGCATACAGCAGTTGATGAAGTTGTGTGAGGCGGAGCCACCTGGAGCTTACATGTTTGAAAGATTTGCGATATTTCCTGCTCGTATGCCGTTGAAAAACACGTGCAAAAGCTGACTTTTGTTAGCAGCCAGTCGAAGACGGGAATGTGGTAATTGTAAGAGAATTTCGTTGCTGTACTTTGATAGTGACAAAGTTGGTTTCAGTGATGATTCTGTTCTCACGATGGTCTACCGACTAGCATATGAGGACAATTCGTGAATCTGATGAAGCCGCTGAAATCGATCGGAACATAACTTATTTTTATGAGTGCATCTAAGACTGCTGTTGCACGAGTTGCGGCCCGAATTGATGCAGCTTCGCTTTCAGCACGCAGTTGATGGAGCTGATGCACTGTCGTGCGCGGCGGCGGTACGCCCGGGGTCTGAAGCGCAAACCACTGGCTCTAATCAAGAAGCTCCGTCGCGCCAAGAAAGAATGCGGGCCGCTGGAGAAGCCCGAGGTAGTGAAGACCCATCTGCGTGACATGCTCGTTGTCCCCGAGATGGTGGGCTCCATTGTTGGTGTGTACAATGGAAAGGCATTCAACCAGGTGGAAATCAAGGTGCGTTAAATTGCTTGTAGCCTTGTTTAACGCCTTTTGTTGCAATATGCCGCTCGTGCTTTTCCTTGCTGGGCATGTTCATTTGGCCACGAAGGCTTGTTTTGTTGCTTGTTGCAGAGGCTTAAGCGTGTCCCAATATCTAGGTGTGAAAAAGTAGCGTTGCTATTTCAGCATTGGCTGCTGTACACAGTGTAAAGTTAGGCTTGTTGAAAGCAGGTCTGGTTTCTGGTATATGTGATCAGTCTGCTGGTGCAGGCCTTCACGATTGACTTGTACTTATAAAGGGACACTGAGGAGAAATTGAAGTTGGCTGGCATCGTTAGAATACCAGCTCCTGATCACAAAAACGCCACTCTTGCTTACAACAAAGCTCTTGTAAGGTAGAAAATAGTGAGAACCAAAATACAGATATCGCCACCACAGGCCGATCTCGCAAGTACAAGCTTGATGACGTCATAGGACAAGCGACGTCACCTTGGAGGAATTTTCCTTACTCCATGTTGCCACGAATCTCTGAAGCTGACAAAGGAAGGTTGCACGGTTCAGTATTGAAGAAAGTTTTGTTTTGAAACCAACAGTGCACTTTTATCACACAAGCAAGAGACAAAAGACAACCTAAATGTTGGAAGCAAAGGAAACCGATGCTTGGTGGTGCCACAGGCGGCCAGGAGAGTTTCAGTTTGTTACGGCGCTTCGCGTCTATGAGCTTTGCATGCCCTGTGGTTTTGTTTTTGACGCGCCTCGATTTACAAGCGCTGAACAGCAGAGGAACTACAAGTGCCGCTTCAAGTACTAGTTAACCTTTGAAGGAGCCTGTTAAGGCTGGTCAGATGATCGCCACGGTCGATGAAAAACTATGATGGCACGATGGTCGGTGATTGTAGAAAGCAAGTAGCAGTATAAAGAGCACTTGTGTCTTCGTACGTTTGTCCGGCGAAGCGGTCCCGGCTGTGCCAGTCAACGTCGAACTACTTCACGGAAATCGTTTATTAGGGACGGGAGACAAGATACAAGGCAGTTAGGAAAAATTTGCTGATGGCCTAGCTTTGTGAGGCCAGAATATACGTAACGAAAGTGCATAGACTTCTGCATCGGAAAAGTGCATTCACTAGATGCACCTTTATTCATGGTTACTGTTTGAGCCGTCGTGGCAAAGTGGTAGCGTCTCCGCCTCAAACGTCGGAGGCCCTGGTTCTATTCCGAGTCTCGGCGCGTTTTTTGTTTTGTTTTTTTACTCAGTGTGCGGGGGGTTTCAGTGGCTCCCATAGATGCTGCCACCGAATACGTTGGGTAACGGTTAAGCGCAGGCTCTGTTCAAGCGTTTTATACTCCGGCGTAACGCGCACCCGTGCGCTGCACGGCGACGTCACGTCGGCCAAACCGAGACCCTCTATACTGCAACTGCGCTTGACCGTCGGCGCGTTCGGCGGCTTCGACGCATTCTGACCGCACTGGCGGAGACTTGGAGCAGGTCTCTATTTCGCGCCGCGTGCGCCAGCCGCCGTCAGCTTGGCCAGACCGGTTCGGCTCGACGGCGAGGACGTTGTGGGCGTCCTCGGAGCACCGCCACGGCGAAATCGCAAGTTCGCGGCCAGTAAAGCTTTCACTTTAAAAAGAGATTTGGAACGTGCAGAGACCGTGACTCCGCTCTCCTCCAACTCGTCTGTTTGCGGCTTCATTCAATAGCTTCGGCAGTTGGGCAGAGCTGTTCTCTTCGAGCTCTCGGCTAATTTAATTCATTCACAGTACACATCTGAAGGCACATGCAAGTGGGCGAGAGAACCTGATCCAGTGGACCCCGTACCTCTGGAAACGTGCGGAACCCGTTAGAGCATCGTGCGTCGGTTTTACTTTCAAGCCTCCAACTTTAAATGCGAGTGCCCTTGAGCACCCATCTGTTTTTTGTGGCAAAAAAAAAAAACCTGGCCCTTGCAACCGTGAGAAACCTCCTCTACGCCGCCTGCTGCACAATGCAATAGTGCCTTTCAAGGAATCACAATCTATTGGCCCCAAAGCCTCGGCGAGCCTCCGATGGGCGCGACATGCCGACCTTGTCTTCGCCGTTCGTGACTCCCAGCAGCACGGTTAAGATATTTAATTATCAACGGCTGCTCACTGAGGAAGGGGGAAACGACGCGCCGGCGCCTAACCTAACCGTGCTCCCTCAAAAGCATCGCACGCTCTGTGGGGCTGTGGTCGCTAAAATGCAGGCCGGAGTTTTTACGAGAACTTTGTTGGCGTGTTCGGGAACGGGATCCATCGTAACGCTGGCAAGACGCCGGTGCAAACAAACGAAGCAAAGGTAGCAGCCCCCTATAGATGCCTTGAACGTGCGGCGGTGGTAGCTTTCATTTCAGCTGCTGCTAGACCACACCGCTAGCTGCCAGAAATCAGAGTCTGCGTTTACGTCACGTTTCACGTCACTATCCTGCGACGTCATAAGAGGATGCCGCGACGTCATAAGAGTGCACAGAGTTTGAATCGGAGGGCGGGAAAAACTTTTTAAACTTCGAATCCAAATTTTTTTGAAATAAATGAGTCTTTCGCTCCCGGACAATCGGCAACAAAGCCATGAAATGCTGAACTATCATATTTTGGTAACAAACAAAAATTGATAGAGTTCTCCTCACTGTCCCTTTAATAGTACCTACGCCTTCTAGCGTGCAGTGGCGATAAAGGTTTTGAGGCTTGTTATGTTGTTGGCAAAGATTTTGAATAAAATTTCACTGAGAATCTGAAGGGTCACTGGTAGGAAATCTGTTGCCAAATAGGTTCTGCTTGTAAATTTCTGTAATGTCATTTGATGAATACAAGAACCTGCATCATTCGCAGTGTAATAGGCTTTCCATGTAGAACTGGAATCTTTCTGAGTTTTGAGTTAATACAAAGTTTGGTGCAAAAATGTTTATTTCCATAATGCGAAGTGAGGAAATGTCTGTCATCTGTAGGAGGGCTTGTGTGAAGTGCTTAGGATGCCTTTTAGGTGCGTCAGCTCATAGGTTTGGAGATGGGCAAGGAATAGGAATCTTGATCAACTTCCATTTTTATTTGCCAATGTTTTCGTTAAGTGTTTGCTTTCCAGTGTCACCTATAATATTGTTTGCCTTTGGCAGTCAGTCAGAAATTAGTGTGGTAGTGCTGTACTTTGATGGTGACAGAGTTGGTTTCAATGATGATTCTGTTCTCACGATGGTCTACCGATTAGCACATGAGGACACTTAGTGAATCTGATGAAGCCATCGGAATATTAGCAAGAGACGAGCCGACTTTCATGCATGGAACTGACACCTGTTTTTACACCTTTTGCAGCCTGAAATGATTGGTCACTACCTTGGTGAATTCAGCATCACCTACAAGCCTGTGAAGCATGGTAGACCTGGTATTGGTGCAACGCACTCTTCTCGCTTCATTCCTCTTAAGTAGGCCAATAAACATGTCTGTTTTACTGCTCTTGTTTTTGTCTTCTATTTCAAAAATACCCTGCAGGGAAGCTGTTACAATGGTTTAATTTACAGTCCACTAAGGCGTGCAGTAAAATGTTGCTCTGAACATCAGTTTTGTCACTTGAAACAATGGCTTATTAATTCGCAATGGTAGGAGTTTTTAAAAATTCCAATTTAGTTCATCTCCGAGGTAATGGTATAGGAATCCTCTCTGGATCACACAGCAGCACCGAATGGGAGAGGTATTCCAGTATTGTCAAAAAACTTGCGAATTATCAAATTCTGTAGAGTATTTTGGACAGGTTATTTTGGGGAAGTGTCGCAGGGGCGGACATTACTCTTGTGTCTATTCCAAGGACTTACTGAACAGGGCAGTGTCTGCCACATCGAAAATTTCGTAACAGTGGCCTAGCATGTTGGTTATTTGAACATGCGTGAGTGGTTTGGCAGAACAGACAATTCCCCCTCTTTTGTAAATTGGTCCGTCAAATTTTAATGCCTGAATAAAATTCCACTCCTTGCGTCCTGGAACACATTTTTTACCCCCGCATTTCGTTATATCTCCCTATGCCATCTCTACTTGGCTGGTATGAAGCTCTCTTAAGAAGCTGTTGAGAGTTTCACCACTTTTTGCTCGGTGTGTCGTAACAACGAAGCCTTGCTATACATTAGCAGTGAAACAATACACCTGTTCCATTCAACCGACCATTGAATACACTCCTTGCTGGTGGGTACCTGCAAATGGTTGCAGTTGAAATTGTTGCTGCTGCGACGCAAGGAAAAGGCAGCGTTCTAGGGTAGTGCGGAGGGGTGGACTTTATTACTACCTTCTGCTGCTTGGCCATGGTGGTGCTGGCCTTGATGTGAACACTGGGTTGTATACAACAACAAGCAGTCTTGGAGAGATCTGCTTAACGCCCTACATGAACTTTGATAGCCCCACTTACAAGCCCAATAAAATAGACTAGCCGCTACAACTTCCCGGCAACACATGCTCATTCAGCTACTCGTCACTATCCCTGCAAACGATGCATCACTAAGAACACTCCCCACCCACATTGACTCAGTATATGCCAAACCATCACCAAGTAATACCCCTGTCACACGGACACTGTAAAGGTACTTTGAACTAATGCTCCATTACTCTAAGGACGAACGCACGCTGCCACACGGACGCGCCAAAAGGCACCTAGCTCAAAGGAGCTTCGAAGCAAGGCAGCTCGAGTTCGTCCTTTGTGGCTTCAAGGGAGTACTCTCTCTCCCAGCGAGTTGACAGCATAAATAAATTGAGAAAAGAAACGTTCAATTTTCATTTTATAATTTCACTTCATAAGATCAGTGGTGTTTTAAAATATAAGATCATTTGTTTTGTGGCAGTCTCGCCACACTATACTCTCGTTCCAGATATACGAGCATCACTGTAGCCACGGTAAATATGCCGCCATGTCGGCCATGTTGTTTGTAGCGAGTAGCGACGGAGAGCAGCTCGTCACATCTGCGGTGCTGTTGCCACTAGACTCAGGTCGCCACTGCTCGCCCACGATTATCGCACGGCGAGACTGCGAGACTGCAGTTTCGTGCTTGTTTTGTGTGTGCGTGTGTGTCGACAAAATGAGTGGCGGTGAGCCTGCGGCGTCTGGCAGCGCCAAACCGATAAAACCAACGCCTTGCATATAGCCAGTGCTATAAGCAAGGCGTTATTCGCCAAGAGACGCCGCCTTATTTCACGCACATTTCGCCTTGATAGCGCAAGGTCCACGGACGACGACAAAACCACACTCATTGCAAGCGCAATTTCAAATTTTCTCTGGTCGTCGCGTGGATCGTCACTCATTTTGATGGAGACCACCGAACACAAGGCACACCAGAAAAACGTAACCACAAAAACAACGATCGCAGGGGCAAAAGAACCAAGGGGAACAACCGAAGAACGAAGCTATGCCTGAGCCAGACTGAGCGAGTTGCGCTCAGTGTGGCAGAGCACTGTGATGCTATGCTCTGTACTTGGGAAATCATGTCATTATTACAGTTAAAATTGCGTTGCTTTAACATAATACGGTTATAAAACTAAGTTACCAAAAAAAATGACATTTCTGCATTTACATGTGCAGTGAGGTTTGCAATTTTAATAACGCTTTTCGCCGATGAGGGCGCTAACAACTTCTTGCGAAGGTCGTTCCGTGACTGTGTAGCACGGACGAACTCCCTTGAAGTAGTGCTCCTTCGGGAGCGTAAATGAGCATTAGTTCAAAGTGCCTTTAGAGTGCCCGTGTGACAGGGGTATAACACTGACTAAGGTGGTAGGAAGGCCTGCGCGGCAGCGCTACACTAGTGGTACGGGTATGAGCCGAATGCTGTTTGGGTAAATGCCGCCTGTGTTGAGCACAGAGCCACTGCTTTTGTCCACAACCCTCACGTAACACCCGTAACTTTACAGCTTCCTTCTGGCACCACCTCTGAGGAAATCGAGGATACGACTATAGCCTTTGCTCTTGCATACATAGAAGGCAGTTCATTATTAGTGACTCAAAAACCGCCATTCTAAACTTTACCAGGGGCAGGGTTCGTCCCTTTGCACGTGCCCACCTCCCCCGATGCGCTGAGCTCATCTGGGTGCGTGCGCACTTGGGAAATCCCTGCAACGAGGCCGCCGACTCCTTAGCCCATGGGTCTAGAAACCGGTCACAGGCAGACATTGTGAGACATTTCTCACAGGAGTGTATACACTCGTTTGCCGAGCTCACGACAAACTTCCGCGCTGAATGCCTTATCTATCCGCCGCCCCTGCCGTCCTTCACTACCGGAGAACGGTCAGTCTGGCGTCGTCTGCAGACGCGAACACTGCCTACACTAACCAATCAAAGTTATGCCGGTACCCCTCATATGCATCTTGTGCTCCCACCCCAAGGCCACCCTTGCCCACATCCTCCTATCATGCCTGAAATTCCCTCACCCCGCTGGGCCGATGCCGCTCTGAACCTGGGAGGACTGATAGACCTCACTGCAGGCAGCGAACCTGGCCAGGCAGCTCATTGCCATCAGCTGGGCCGCATACGTAATGGACCAGTACCACATGAACGTGTAAGCCGTAAGTGTTGCCATGCGGGGAGTTGGGGCCTGCAGGCCTTGAATTCTCTTGCCAAGTAAAGTTTCACCACCATTTAAAACCTGTGCAAGGTCCCTACCTAAAAGCTGTGCAAGGTAGGGTCTGCTGTTGGTTATCGACATGTACTGCAAACTCAGAAAGGCACCTTTAAAATGTCGTGAGCGAAATTTGTGGAGTAACTGCTTCCACTGTTTTTACAGAACAGCTTGGTGATGCAAGTTCGGTGGTAGTTAAGGCAGAGATTAAGTTTGTGGATGTTGACATTTCGTACCGATCCGTTCGAGCAGAGTGTCCACATTTTAAAACTGCTCGCTGACTGGATGCAACCAAATCAAGTTGGGTGTACACTTCTGTTTTGGTAAGGTTTAAGCATGTCTTGCTTCTGCAACTTGACAGTCGGTATTGAACTCCTAAGCTGAAGCAGCTTGAAATCTTTGCTTGCACTTAACCTTCCCAACGAAGTTTGTGTAAACTGGTGCCCATTGTGCGAGAGGTAGCAGTGGAAAATGTATTGTGGTCTCATTCTTGGGAGAGGTACAAATATACAGTGGGTTGGTTGCCCAAGCCCAGAGTTCCCATTATGCAAAAGAAAAAAGTTACTTCTCCAAAAGTCGACATGCATGTGCTCATGTCGACTGCTTTGCATGCATGCAGTTCTATGCGTTGGTTGGCCTAATTTTCTTAGGCACACAGAAGAGCTGATATGGAGCAGCATGTTTTCTTCCAAATGCTGGAAGCTCGTCCACTCAGCTTGGTTTTCCTGCATTAAATGCCTCTCTGTACAATCGGGAACAAAAGTTTGCGAGACGAGTGTTCTTGCAAAAACATTTGTTGCAGATCCACCTCGCAACCCAGTCGCCTGATACTGTTGCCAGAAGAAGGAAAATTTAGGCCTAACACCTTTATACAATATCAGGCGACTGGGTAGCATGGTGAGACTACAATAAACATTTTTCCTACAACTCCCCTCCGGCAAGCTTTGCCCCGATAGTACATTCAATACTTCAAAGCCTCTCGGTTATCAAGTTCTCGCAGTAAAGCTAATGCTTATCGAAATTCTAGGCATCTGCGTAAATAAAAACCTTTGATGCAAAGCTCAAGTAATGAAACACTATCACTGGAGGTTCAGGTAGCTTTATTACAAAAAGCATTTCAAGAGTTATGTACAGATCACAGGGCTTCAGTTAAAACTGGTAACGGCACAAGATGATTGATGCAAAGGGACCCTGTACAGCACTTATGCGTGCTTTGACAGAAAAATACAGAAATCGGCCACTATTTGCCAGAATGCATTTTCATCACAAAATAGTCTGCCATGGCAGATAGCCTAGTCAGTGGCTCAATGAGAAGCACGGAAGCAAAAAAAATAGTTACTCTTAAAAAGGCAGTGAGTGTGCACTTCATTAAGAACACGCAAACTTAACAGTGTGCCGCACTTTTAAGCAAGGACCGCGGTGATAATAGTAAAAAGTGCATGCTTCATAGCTTAATGAGAACTGCACAGAATTAAAAATAAAAAAGCAGGTAATGCACAAAGAAACTGCTTGCTCAGTGCAAAGCAGATTCCTTGCCTTACACCCAAAAGCTACTTTGAAAAATACCAAAATGAAAATGAGCAAGCAGAGAAACAAATTACTCGCAAAAATATTTTGCACCGGTTTAAAAAAATGATGCTGATGACAGCTACATCACATTTGGCAGAAGACTGCCACTAACACAACTACTGCATTTGCTCTGCACGTTACGCACATCAAAGCACAGCCTGTGTGAGTGAAGCCAATCTTATGAAATGAAAACAGAAAAGCAGCAGCAGGAATGCCTGTGCAATGTTGGAGCTAAAAATCATCCTATTGTCAAAACTATTCAGATACATTTAAAGTGCAGGCTTTCTGGGTCAGTTGTACACACATGTATGGACTGCAAATGCTGCGCGATGATAAAAACTTGCTGTCACTGAGGCATACTGTACTCAAAACGTAGTGTACCCTATACCCCATCTGTTTGTAAAGTAACAGACGGTTGAGTAAATATATTAGTTGTACATAGCCTCTCAAAATATATACTTCAGAAAACCTCCCCCAAAATAGTAATAAAAAGCATTCTCCTGCTAAACTGCAGGCCCAACATTTGATTTCCGACTCCTATACAAAGACTCACAAGCACTAATTTGATATGCACCACCTAGCTAGAGCATGTGCATCCAGCCAGATGCAAATTGAAGGGGCACATTAGCTGCCAGTGTAACATACCGAGCATTAAAACAAACACTTATGCCGCATACTAAATGCCCACTGGCCTGCATGCTATTCAACTTCAGAGATCTTCGTTTTTGGTTATTTCATAGTGTTTTTGACAACAGCCAGAACTACAACAAGACATTGTCTTGGCTACTACTGGACAAACTACAACAGTATGACAGCTCGAAGCTCATACTTTGCCTGCCTTTGGGTGGTTGAGCAATGTCAGCAGAAAACTAGCTGATGCAGAGTTCAATGGTAAATGTGGAGTGACACAAGGGTTTTTAGAATCTCAAAGTATTGTCCATTCTGCTGGGTTGACAGGCTGGTACTCTGCTGTCACACACTGATGAGCTGGCCTTCTTTGTACAGATCTTCAATGGCACTGGCAAATAACTGTCGTGCCACATTACGCTTGAGCTTCAGCGTGTTCGTTACAAGTCCAGAAGCAAGCAGGTCATTCTCTATGTGAAGATGCAGGTTGTGGACCTGGAAAAATTGACATTCATTATTCGTTGAGAAGATGCACAGCTTGGGATTCGGTGAGTGTAGTAAGGTCCGTATTCCTAGTCTTGGTCAAGGAAGCCTTTTGCACATGCCATGAAATTGAGTGTGCTGCTGCTAGGGAACAATTCTTTCAACTGCCTCACAAACACGCACGCATGCCGTTTATCTGCTGCTTATGCACATGACAGAAGTCTTCTATAGTAAGAGATAAAGGATGCATAAAAAGTAGGGGTGTGCGAATATACGAATCGATTATGTTTGATATTCGATTCGTATTCGTATTGGAAAATTGACATTCGTGAATTTCCGAATATTCGAAAATTCCCGGATACTCGCCAGCGATCGTATACTGCGCATACTTTCATAAATTCGACCGTGGCAAAAGCACAATTTCTGGGCAAATTAGCCGATAATCGAGTTAAGAATTCCAGTAAAACAATACAGAGGTCCTATCCGCTTCCTTCTCCGCCGTTTGTCACGCGGACCGACCGCATCCCGACGCCGCAAGGCTTCCCACATATCACTCGTGCTGCGAACAAGATGGCCGACGGCCCGCTTCGAGCAATCGCAACGCGAAATCGCGCTTTTTTTTAGCCCTTCGGTAATACGTTACATATTTAATGCCCACATCCGAAGAATGAGTCCTGTCGTCTTCATAACTCTCCGAGCGCGACTTCCGCCATCCCGTTTTGTAAACTACGCTATGCGGGAAAGCCTACTTGTGGAATGCCGCAAGTAACCTGCACACCTCTTTAGCGGGCGTAACGGTAGGCGTGGCGACAATCGGAAGGCCTCTGTTGCTAGGGAAAAAAAAAAATTGCCTGGCTGCGTAGCTACGGTTTCTGAGCTTCACCGCTGCCCCGCGGCAATTCGCCGATAGTCCAATCCCAGCTCCGTGCGGCCCCCGGCCCCTTGCTTGCATTTGTGTTGTTCTTCCAGCACTGAAAAACGGGTGGCTCGTCACGTGCTTACAGGTGTTAGCGCGATGGAGCCGCCTCATAAGACCTTACTGCATCTTCACCATTTTCGGCACCTTTTTTTTTTGGGGGGGGGGGAGAGATTTTATTAACAGAGGCCTTCGGATGAACCGGGCATTTCTTCCGGTCCCTTGAACTACGAGTGGATGAGCTTTAATAGTCGTCATGTTATTTTTTTTGTTGCCAGTCTTGTCATTTTATGGATTTTGTTTTGCATGACCTCATTATAGTTTGGATACCGTTATGCTGTCTAATCAAGTAGTATACATTTCTGTGCACATCATGTTTTTTTATATGGTACTGAGACAGTCTAGTTTTGTTTATTTTAGTTGCAAAGACCATACACTATTTTTTAAAAAATAAGGGCAACAACGTTTGCTTGCTCATCGTTTTCTGAATATTTTTTTGTACTGAACAGATATTCGAAGCCATTTTTCTTCATAATCGTATTCGATTTATATTCGAAAATTTCAATATTCGCACACCGCTAATAAAAAGTAATGGCCAGGGTCAATGTTCTTCTCATTTAAATGTTAAAGTCTGCGGCAACAGGAGGACAAGCTGTTCAGTGCTGACTGAACCAGGCTATGAAATTCTTAGTGTTATAGTGCCTTGCATTTCTGTGAAAGCAGTGATATGGGAAGGTAAAGAAGACACGAACTTACTAATTATTTTAGCACCTTCCCACTAAAATAAGCTGGAATGGAGCACTTTAAACTTCTTGGATGACGCCTAAATAACCACATTAAATATAGCTGAGACTCTAGACTAGTGGTACCATGTGGGAGTGCTTGCTCGGTGCCTCTGGATTAACCAGAGATCTTGAGACATGTTACTCATTCCTTTAGTGTCTTACATGCTGCAGACTACTGCTGCTATAGCCTGCAGCTTCAACAGAGTACCCAAGCAACCAACAGGTGCGATTAAAGACTTACAATATGCCCACATATACTGGCATTTCCTTACCTGATGTAGAGAATTCAGTCCACTTTCTTTTCCGAGCGTCTGCATCTCCTTCAGCAATGCTTTACGCACTTTCTGTTGGTTTGGTTGCATGCAAAGGGATAGAGTGTGTACAAATTATGGAAACGGCAGAGTAAAACAGCCAGTGTGACTACAGGCATAAAAAATTAAGAAGAAAATCATTATTCTGTGTACTACCTCACATAATGTTTCCACAAAATTTCACGAAAACAATCAACATGATCCAATGACCTGAACTTACCAAATTTTTGCAAATTTCTGGCAGTGGAGTCTTCTTGTCAAGACCACAGGACACAGCAAGCTCCCTCAAAGGTTCTTCATGAGGGATCACAATGGCAACACAGAATGACTTGTGGGTTTGGGAGAGAAAGGAAAAAAAAAGTATAATATAACACAACACTTAAAAATGCTAAAGCAGAGGTACTTCATAACTTTGAAGCAAATTAGACCTCTTCACTACGAATAAATTCATGATGTGGTCACCCTGACAAGCTTTTGGCTACTTATCATATGTTCTTCACTTGATGTCAACAAAAAGAAACAGCTGACACATTTTAATTACTTCATAGTTACTCCCTTAATTTCAAACAACCATGGTGTCATCCGAGCACACACACAAGCAAGACTGCAGCATCTACAGTGATGAAAAAAAAATATGCACCATGTGTTGCTACAACACGTGTGCTGCTTGCTGAAAAGATGCGATAATCTGTTCACATGATGCTCTTTTTGTTGAAGCTAACACCAGGAGCTCATTTGGTGACTGTAGTGAAGTTGATTAAAGCTCTACGGTGAAGGATGAATAATATGTTCCTAGGAAACCAGACCCTGAGAGTTATATTTATTTCAGTAATTCAGAAGGTGAGTATACCGAACTCTTTACAAACCACTGCTCCAAACTTTGTTGTCTCTGGGTGAAGGAAGAGGACATCAAATTGACACTATGTTCTGAACACTGCATAATTATTGATTATATGTTCTAAAGAAAAAAAAACAAGATCAGTGTCTGGTAGCAGTGGTAGGAATGACCATAAGCTTTCTGGAGCAGGCTATGTAGCGGGCAAAAGGTCAACTGAGCATGGCCTCATGCTTGTACCAGGTGCTCCATGCTAAAAAGTAATGTAAAAACTTACATAGATCAGGTATGATGCACAAGAGATGCAAACCATGCAGGATATCGCATAGCTGGCAGTCATGCTTATACAATAATACACCAGTGTTCAGTTGCGCTTTTGAATGCAGTTCTGACTCAGTTTTGCTTAGGTGGCAGCACTGCTGCTATGCTACGAGTACTGTAGGCAAGAAATGAAAAGCGAACAAGACAATGTAGCCATGGACAGCAAAATATGAAGCTCTTAGCTATAGGAACCTCAATACTAGCTCAGATTATTTTAACTTTGAATGCGCGAAGACTCTTTTCCAGAAGTGATAATCAACCTCTCTTGTATTTCCTCTCCAGGAGCTAATATGTTGGTTTGTTTGTGCTGACACCTCAGTTGTCTTGTTCGCGGTTCATTCATTGCTGATAGTACATGCAAGACACATACATTTATTTTTATTTATTTCAAATACCTGCAGTGCCAAAAGGCACTATTGCAAGGGGGAAAGAGTGCATAACGTTTTCATGAGGGCCACATAAGGAAAGAAGGAAGAAATATACGACGGTACAAAAAAAAGAACCTACAAATGGCAGCAAAAATGGCAAACACGCAAGCAGTTTTACATCCGACAACAGAAGCCGATAAGACACTTCAGTTCGGCATTCAATAATTTTTTTTGGCAGTTGATTCCATTGGTTGATGGTGAATGGGAAAAAATGAGCCATGAAAGACATTACATTGGCAATTAATTTTTCTAATTTTCCATCGGTGATCACATCCCTTAGATGAGGAGGCAAAAAGTAAGTTTCCCTGTCCACTTTAACTATGCCCAAATAAATCCTGAAGAGCAACTCTAACCACATGTTTTTACTGCACCTGCTTAATAGATCCAATCCCTGCCCTTCCTTAAGTGAAGTAACACTGGAAGTAAAGTTATAATTATTACAAAGAAACCGAATGGAGCGGCTTTGTATCTGTTCAAGTATATCAAAGAATTTTAGCTTGTGGGTCCCAAACCACACAGGCATACTCCAATATGGATTGTACATTAGCAAAGTAGTTCTCCAATTTTGAGAGGTGCTGACTTGAGACTATGTTTGATAAAATTCTACATTTTGCAAGCTTTTGCTGATAAATACTCAACATGCTTAGTCCATGACAGTGTCTGCAGTGCAGCATACTGGTTTTGAGACGAAATGCAACTTTCGGCATGTCTGCCGGAAGGTATAAATATGTGAGGAGGGCTGCAGTGCACCTTGTGTGCATTGTTTTTGAACGGCTAACAATTAATAATTAGTGATTCGGCTCATTATATCCACTAGCATCTGCCATTCGCTGTGAAAGGCAGCAAAACTGTGAGTGAAGGCATAACCTTTGCATCCTGGGAACATTGCCAATCATTACCAATACTGAGTCCGTATGACCGACTGATAGAACAGGCTTCGAGGAGATTCACAAGGGTTTGGGTGAAGTTCTTTGATAAAAAGCGCAGTGGAATGAACATATGATTTAAAATGCGACACATAGCGCTGGCACTAGTGAGAAGTATTATAGCATCAACTGTGACACACTCTACAAGATGTGTACAACATCTTGAAGATATGCTAAACACACTAGTACTAATTCCACTTGAAAAAATACTTCTATAGCACGTGCCTTATGTTATTACTAGAATGCAATTATCACTTTGATATGCTAATACAGTCAACAGTCAATTTTTCTCCGCTTAAAAGTGGCAACATCACTTTCATAAGATAACATACAGGGTGTGCCTTAAGACAGAAAAGACCGGCACCTGGGTTGGACATCCTGTGACAAATACTGTGGCAATGTAATCCATCATGCTGTAGACACTTTCGATTCGTTCTGGCGAAATGAATTCTCCCTGAAAAAAAAAAACAGAAGTGACTTTAAAACGAGGGTCATTTTTCAGTGTACGTGGCTACAGTAGGCTAATACCACAACAGAAAGCTGAGTGAGGATAAACTGCTGAAGCATTCAGAAAGTGGGAAAAAAAGAATAGAAAAATAGCCACAGGACACACAATGCTCGTTGCAAACCTGCTATTTATGTCCTGCCTAAGTTAAATGCTGATTATGAATAGAGGTGCTGCAACTTTGGCAGTGTGTGCAGCTTGTCAAAGGCACTCTCTGATTAACTGCAACATTCTTTGCAACACTGGTACCTGAGCCAAGGGCAGCAAGAAACAAGTAACTCAAGCACCCAACTTAAGCATGTTGTGCTCCATGGTCATGTCAGAATATTCCACTTGGTGAATCGCACAATCAAGTTCTGCTACATCCTGTGGGGGAGTGGCAAGTGAAAGATTTCAAGGAGGGAAATGAGCTCTGGGTCTCAACACATGCACATTACAATCATATCCTGGTAGGGTGAAGAAATAGGATAAAAGTAAAGACATGGCAAAAATGCCAGTCTATACCACTTTCAAGAGGTGGTGCAAACATGAAATGGAAAGTATTTGTTAGTGTGTGCAAAGAAAATGAGCTGCATTGCATATTACATTACTTGTATGTTCCTATTGCAGCTGCTGTAATAAATCTGAGAGAGACCTGGCACCTAACATGCTGATTACGATATAGACTACTGGCCTGACATCACCATGCAATAACTCTTTAGCAAAACTGATAACCATAGGGATGAACGGATTGTGAGTTTCACTGCCAAATTTGTTCGAGTTTTGCTAGATTCACTACCTCGAAGTTTTGCTTCTAAAACAAAGATGACTATGCAACAGCAAAACCAGAAGCAGTGAAAGTGCTGCATATCCACCAGTGTGAAGGATGACTGCAGGAACTGCATGTGGATGCTAGCATGCTTGTGCCCAAGCTGACCTCATTTACTGTGCATAGAAACACTGTCTTTTGTAGCACTACTGGAACCGGAGAACAGCTCCATGATGCACAGCATTCAGAATCACGAGGAAGTCCAAGGCCTCTAACATTACAAGCGTGCCTGCATATGCTTGGCTAAATGTAAGTGAAACGCTGAATTGGAAAGTAAATTTAAAGGGCATTAAACCTCATGTGGCAAATGCAGGGAAATAACCTGCATTTGATTCAGCACGTAGGGATCACAGTTTCAAAAATAAAAGAAATTAAAATGCAGAGCAGATTTACTAAAAAAGTCACTTTTCCTGAAAACAAGTGGTTTGGTTTGGTTTTTTGGTGTAAAATGTCCCAAAGCGACTCGGGCTATGAGGGACGTCGTAGTGGAGGGCTAATTTCAACCACCTGGGGTTCTTTAACGTGCACTAACATCGCACAGTACATGGGCCTCAATGAGTGGACTAAGTTGCCCCAAGAAGTCATGTCCACAATGGTGAAAGAATCTTTTTCCTCATTGCTGTGATATTTATTTTCATTTCAAATTATGCTGCATTGTATTTTCTGCATTGTGTTCTATTTAGCTGCAGGTCTATTGCACTCTTATGTATATTAACTCCAACCTCCCCCTGTAATGGCAAACAAAAATGGCACTATGGGCAAACTGATAAACATATAAATGAATCTTCATCCGTAGCTATTTTTCACGTAGCCATGTAAATACAATTTTTGGAGGAAATGCACAAACTGTGCAGTGCAAGTCTGCTTTCTGCAAGTCCCCTTGTTCCACTAACCTGAGAGAGCTTGAAGATGTCTTTCTTCCTGTCAATAACCTTGAGTGCCCCTGTCTGAAATCAAAAAATAATAAGTCATCAGAAGAAGCACAAGACCATTGCACTTGGACCACACGAATATGGATGGCACAATCTTGGCAGCACCTGCTCCATAGCTGATCCTGAGCTACAGTGCGAGCCATTGTGAGCTATAATGGGCCAATGGTCACAATGGCTCGCATCTCCATACTTGCTCAAGTCGACACGGATATCAATTTGCGATGGAAATGCTGCTGTTTATCCCAGAGAAATTCCTTTTATCACTGTAAAAGACAGCTCTTCCTAACAAACAGGAAAGACAATGAAAAAACTTGAGGCATTTGCAATAACTGCATTCCTAAATATTGTGGAAGAGATCACAAATACGGTTTCTATCTCACTTTGGCACACATATTGCAAGAATAGGCCCCTAAAATGATTAAGTCATAAATTACTGCAGGACACAACAGTCATGTCCATTTGCTTCTGCTGTTCCTCACTTTTACATCCAGCAGTATAACAATCAGAAAGTGAGTGGTTAAGCCTTTTTCTTCATAATTTTGGGTTTGCTCTATTATAATTGCTACCAATGAGGAAATAAAATGAAATAAATTAGAACAAATAGAAAAGCAGTGCTATTTCAAAGGCCAAAATATGCTATGAAAAAAGGTAAGAGGCACGAGTAACAAAAATGAAAATAAAAGAGAAACACAAAGGAAAAGAAATGACACGTAAATGGAAAGTGGAATGATCATGTTAAGAACTAAGCAGGTCCTCCACCACTTTACTTTGCAGTGAATGGGGAAATTTTCCCAGGGCAAACTCCACTAAAATGCTGCCGTTGCTCTCTTATTTCCACCACGAGAAAAAGAGAAAAGTCAGAATTTTTTTCTATTCAAAAGAGGATTAGCTTCAGACAAAGATAATGTCGTAAAAAAAATGTTGCAGTGGATAGTATTTTCTTTCACACAATTCAATTTAATGCAGGAGTGCATTCGCAAATCTTAGAGTTTGTCCACGATTTTCTGCTGGAGCACAAAAATTTTCAAGGCTGGCCTGGGAGAACACAGAATACAGTGTTATCTGGGTGGACTTGGAAGAACATGAAGAGAGAGAAAAAGTAGAACACAAACATGGAGTTCCCATTGCAACACAGATGTACACCTTTATTAATGCAAGTATTTAAACGCCTATGTTTGCAGAGATTGCGAGGAGTGGAAAAGTGTGACAACAGGTGGGGACATGGGCTTGGTCGTGCTTGGCATTGTCAGGAGGAACAGGTAACAAAAAGAGGTAAGAGATGGCAACTCACGCGAAGCGTGATCTATGCACTTGGGCACTCAAGCTTGGTCATGCTTGGGATAGTGAGGAAGAGGCTGAGTGAAGAGACAACAGGCGCATGCATAGCCGCAGTAGTCTCAGCCAGAATTTGTGGACGCGACTGCAAATTTTTCATGAACAGAAAATTGAATGGACACATTGGAGAATACACAAGCAGTCCTGTACCGCTTCACACTGGCCCCTATACTCCGTTTCAAACATCATGTGCAACGCTGTCAAAGCTAGTGCTCTTGTTTGCCTTGCCTGCGTCCGCGACCAAAAAGTAGTGTGTCATTTGTGGTGAGCGAAACATAGTAAATGCTTTGCCTGTAGGCTTACCACATGACACATTTGCCATGATCTTGATTAAATGCACTTTTATTGCTGACAACATGCTGTCGCTTCCTTGTGTCATAGACCACTCTGGCACAGAATAAGCGTGGAGTAACACGCCTCCCTTTATTTTCCCATCCTGACTACTTCCGTACCTTTCAGAGCGTTGCACCTGATGTATGAAACGGAGTATAGCTTAGCCTTTCAGACAGGCAATGAAAGCAGGAGACGTAAGCAGCCAGCATACTTACAGACGTCCACATTCCGATGTCCCCTGTGAGCACCCAGCCATCCTTCAGTACAGTCTTTGCAGTCTCCTCAGGGTTCTTGTAATAACCATGGAAAGTCAGAGGGCTCCGCACACAAATCTGTTGTGGATGGAAAACAATGAAATGTCAGCGTATGATGTCAATTAAGAGACATCAGCTCTGTGCTTGAGCAAATGTGTACATTAAATGCGCACAGAAATGCATCCATTGCAACAGTTACACAATGTGAAAAGATGCTGACATACAACAAGTTTCTCAGATAATAAACTTTTTCTCTTCCACTTCATTCAAAAACATGACAAAACTGTGATGTGCATCACACCAGAGTGACTTCATGATGGCAACTTGCACAAAGAGAACAAGCCTCTAACTTCATACATGGACTGCAAGTTTTATCACGATTAAGCTCTTCTTGCTGGGTAACCATTTTATGTGAAGTTTAACTCAGTCCTGGCTGCAATGTATACAAGCAACTGGTCTATTTGCCAAAGCACAGTAAAAAAAAAAATGAAGGAATAATAAATGAGGGATGAACCATCAGATTTAATTGCACACTTAACAGACAGAAGTGTGGTTAGGTGGTCTGGTTGGTACATAGTCTGTATCATGAGGAAAAAACAATACAAAAAGCAGACAGGAACACTGCTTCCTCTTCTGTCATCTGTTTTGCGTTAGAGCTTCGTCTGTCATGCTGTTTTGGCCATCCTTGCAAAATTTTCTCATGGTGCAGGCACTTAACATAACTGTTAATTTCCTGCTTTCACAGAATTCTGTCACCTGTCCAAGGAATTTTTAGTAACAAGAGCTTACTGAATGTGGTTCTCAGTTGTAAGCTTATGCACCTTTAAGCGGCCCTGAACATCCTCGCCCTTAAGATTGCCAAGTTGTAACATGCAACGAAAAAACTGCTCAACTGCAAACATCTCACCCAAGTTGCATGGTTCTAGGCAGCAAATAGCACTCACAGAGTGCAAAGGTAAGGTCCCTTTGCTTTCTTGCAGTTCCTCCACCATGCCACCATGATGAAATAGCGCGCCTGGCACTTAGGGGAGGGCAGCGGGGCAGTGCTCGCACTTACCCCAGAGCCACTCCAACCACAGTCAGCGACAGCGTTTCTTTGAAATGAAAGGAACGGTACAGGGGTGGAGCCTCTGTCAATCTGTACTTTGACAGCAGGATGGTTGCCTCACATGCTGCTAGGCTTTCTGCTCTGTCGCTGGAGCAGTAGGTGCCATCTATGGACGCTTTTTGGAACTGGACACGCCTAAACAACTCACAATCAAAGAAATTTTTTCCGCAACCCTCTAAAAAAATACACATTTATATCCGAAATATGCCTGAAATAATGAGCGTTATCAATTTACTATGTTTTTAGAGAAAGCTGAAGAGGAACTCGAGCAGGGAACTATATTCACAGTGTAGCAAGAAAAAGTGTCTGGACTCTAGTTCCATTGTTAAGAAAAATTGTCACGGAATATAACCACTGCCACAAGTGCTGCCACTTCAAAGAGTGGCAGGGAGCTGGGCACGGCGTTTCTCAAAGTTACCTGGAAGGAAGAGAGATACCACTGCCTATGCAAGTTCCTTAAAAAGTGCTGCACCTTCCACGAAAATGCTGGGAAACCTAGATTTTGTATTCAGCTTGGCTGGTAGTGTTTGGTCGAAACTGTGGCTTCGGCTGCAGAATCATAGCGGTGCTGCGACACAGGCTATTAAATATCCTACAAAATAATAATTAAAATGTGAAAAAGTAGTACTTCTACATTCACGAAGCCTCTAAAATATGCATGCAATTTTCAGAGTTCTTGAAGAGCGCATCTTGAAGGCCTGTCTCAAGATAAAGCTTTAATTCTGAAGCCAAGAATGAAGTTCACACTCCCTGGCCTTTCTGTAGTGAATGAACTTAAAGAACTCTCAGACGATCCAATGTGGATAGTTTGAATGCGTTCGCATTTGCTGTTGCCGCTGATCCTGTTGTAGCGAGTGCTTAAAGTTTGGCTCCACTTCTCAGTGATTCAAGGGCAGGTAGAGAGGGAAATTAACATGGAAAGAGAGAAAGTGGCTGGTGCCTGTTTACATATTGTTTTATACAGCAGGGAGAAATTTTTTTTAAGGTCGTTGTTTGCTCAATTTATGACACAGACCAGAACAAACAACCCCTAAACTTTGCCAGTGTGCTCGCTGTTGCTGAGTAGCTTTGGAGCTGAGTGGCCAGCTCTGCGACTCGTGTTGTGAAGGCACGGGTTTTCCTTTTTCTTCCAGCTTATGTGTAGTGCGGCTGACTTTATTTTTCTCCGCAACAGGTTTTAGAAAACATGTTAATGGTTCTTGCTAGAAATCAGTGAAATTTTTGCAACAGAAGAAATGTTCCGACTGCCACTAATAAGATTAATAAAAATGGTTGCCTGTTTCGGATTCATGAAGTCCCTACATTCTAACATGTGGGGTCTCAGATCCCTTGTCAGTACTGGTGAACGAGCAGTGGTGCAGCGGTTAAGCAATGTGCTACTGCTCCAGGAGGTGGCTGTTTCAAACACAGCCACCGATTGTGATTGCGAGACCCAGATTTCTCTAGCAGAGCAACCACTCACGACAAATCATTAATTTAACTGCCACCTGCCATGGTGGGCAGTTTGCTCACAATCCAATGAGAAGGCTCTGATGACTGCTCCCTAGAGGGTGCTTGGGAGAGCAACCTGGGCCTGAAGTTCGTTATATCCGAGGTGGCCACATGTGACGGCAGTCGCCATTTCTGCTTGCACAAACACTTCTAATGCTAACTTATTAATAACTATGAAGCTGTGTGTAGCCAGGGCAACAGCCTCAGTGGCAACCCTTGTAATCAGGGTGGCGCTCTTGGAAGTTCAAAGCCAAGAGAAAATGGAGGCAAGAATTCAAGCCGAGGTCAATGGCGACAGCTAAACATTGTAAATTCCATTTCTCTGCTCCTTTCACACATCTAGAAAGCACCCATTTAGAACAGCATCGCCCATACGGTGCCTTAGTCTTCCGAGGCACTTTTTGTGACTGGCATGGAAGTAGTTAAGGGCCGTTTTAGAACAGCAAGGCACACACAAGGACACCGAGAGACACGCAGGGACTAGAAGACACAAACCTCTCCTCTGTCGTCTTTGGCAAAGTAGTTCATTTCTGGCACATCAACCAGCTTCAACTCAACCTCAGGAAAAACGCAGCCAACGCTATCTGTAGGAAGAGATGTCGTACAGCTCTATTGAAATCTGGCACTAGTGTTACAATCGGAACACATTCAAACATTACAGAAAATGAACCAGTAAAAGAAACTGCATAAAAAAAAGCACATGAAAAGGGAAAATATTCTTGAGCCACAAAAACGCTACACAAATTTAGTAGCCATTGAAAGATTCAGAAAAACAATTGTCGTATCTTGACCTATATATAGTTATAAAGTCTATAAAACTATGGCAGCACATTCTGCAGACTCTGCCAGAGAAAGCATTAGTACTGGCAGACTGGCTACAATGCCAAGGACATTGCTAAATATAGCAGCCATTGAAAGATTCAGAAAACAATTCTGTCATATCTTGACCTATATCTAGTTCAAGTCTATAAAACTATTGCAGCATATTCTGCAGACTCTGCCAGAGAAAGCATTAGTACTGGCAGACTGACTACAATGCCAAGGACATTGCTAAATAAAATAGTTAAATTTAACAACTTATAAGTACACAATACAGAGGCTTTTTTTTGGAGTTTAATTCCAACAGCATGGTTAGCAAAGTGTATGAAAGATTGTCATGAGCTCACCTCCTATAAAGTCAAATGGTAGGGTGCTTGAAACCACACTGGCTTCAGTGCTGCCATAGACTTCCACAAGCTTGAATGTAAAACAAACCAAGGCAAGACAAGGTCAGGTAATTTAATACAGATGCTCTCACAAATTAGAGACCAGAAGGTTCATTCAAATGCACAGTTTGCCTCAATGAAAAAAAATCCCTGAAGCAACGAAAGTTCTATAAGGAAAAAAATTAAATGTTTGCAGAACAAAATAGCACTGCAGGTAATTGCTGATGAGTAACAAAACTTCTGTGCTGTCTATTCCAACTTCAAATGTAGAATTACCACAAATGAAATTGTGAAATGTACATATGTTTGAGAAGTTCTCTATGTAATGGCTGATTACACATGAGCAATAGTAATTCTGTGTGCATAATAAGGATTACACATGGCAAATAAGCAGAAGGCTTGTAAATAGGACCAAGCAATCCATGTTCGTGGCCATTAATTTGCATACATTGAATACAACATAGCATCTTTTAACTTTACAGTGCTACTGGATATAATATCCAACTCTCACAGTGGTTTGAACAGGAAGTATATAATTTTTTTTAGCACTGTGGTCTGCAACTTATAAAAGCAACAACTTTTAATGATGCAAGCCTGTCTTCTAACAAGAGTTACACAGGATGAGCAATTTTTTTTCCCATGCAGCTCACGTGCTAGGTAAGAACAACCTGAATTAAATTTTTTTTAGCTTTCGAGAACAGAAGAACAAATGTAGTAGAAATCTAAGAAATGCACATGCACAATGGACAAGTCAAGCACATGTAAACTGACATGACATCCAAAGACGCATCTGAAGAACTCCAAAACTTCTGCCTTGGCAGGTGCAGAAGTCGTCAAGCCATAGCGAAAGTTTCCACCAAGCTCATTGCGAATCTTCTTGAAAACAAGCTTGTCCCATATTGTGTCAGTCGTTACAATGCCCCTAAATGAAATAATAAAACATGCGAATCAGAAATTTGTGCCCAATACAAAAAAAAAGTCCAACAACTTATACCCTACATCCAATTTTTTACTTTAGCCAACATGCAACGCTTACAAGAGTTTTTTTACATGAAAAAAAGTAGTCCAGATGAAACCAATTTACAACGAAAAAGCCTACACCATTCTACTGCTCTGAGCACTGGAAGAAGATTTACAGAAGGGAGACTGATGCTGAGGAGAGGCAGGGATTCCACTTTTGCATGGAAGCACTGTGGCATTCATTATTAAATTAGGCAGCCAGGAAGACAAAAATTTGAAAAATTTAGTGTGTGACCTAGACCACAAGACCATTTGTACCATTACTTCAGGCCCTCAAAATTAACCATGGGCAGACCAGACTCAGAGCTAACACATATATATCACATAGAATGCGTGAGAAAAAGAAAAGAAAATCTTGACAATCAACTTTTTTTTCCTTCTAAGTAATAGCCATCCCTTTGTTCCATGCCCTGAATCTATAGGGTAGAGGGAGACCCTTCTTGTGACTGAAGTCAAGAATGTCTAATCAAGCCACTGCAAAGTTACAGGTTTGCTATCAAACCATAGCAAGGATTTTTTGCAGAACACCTTTGCTATTTGTGCAAGATTCTTCTTTCTTTTGCACCTTGATGGCTGTCAATCCCTAGCTGGTCTAAGAACTGATGGCAAAGATGAGCTTGTCAACAATGAGACCAGCCAGTCTACTGTTGCAGTTAGTTTGGTGTGTCCTCCATAACTCACACATATATATTCTATGCACTATACTACATTTTGCATTTTGAAAACAACTATTAGAAGGAAAATACAATAAAGAACTGGACAGCTTTAAAAGGCAACTCCAGCGATTTTTTGACGTTCATGTTAAGATTGTGTGTGCCAAACGACACGGCTGAGAACCATTTAGTTTTCTTGCAAAAGAATTTAAAAGACAGCCACCCACCCTCCTGGTCCATACTGTCATGCAGGCAATCTTTATGGCCAACCCTGTGCCTGACTACGTAAAGCTTGGCATGGGCTGGCAAAGAGCACATGGACAGCAGCCCAGCAGCGAAAAAGTTTTGTGGACGTGGTTGTAGTCTTTGGCTGGCAGTTTGTGCATTGTGGTTCGTGGAGTGACTGTGGTGACCGGTGTTGTGGGGCTGTGGAATGCATGCAAACTGCTCAGAAAGAGACTATGGGAATGCCTTCGCAAAGCGAAGCGACAAGGCGCTTTGCGAGAAGTGAATTTATGCAGAGTGCAGTGCCTCGACTGATTCCCTACTCTAAGAACGCGTATTCGTAACAAACATTTCAAGCAGGAGTGCTACAAAGACTATATTTAAAGCAGGTGTTCAGTTTCGAGACACTGTATTGCAGGAGTTTGTTCAGGTCAGGCGCTGTGCCAACCCTGTATATGCTATGCGTAGACATCTCGAGAGCGTACCGGAAGCTTGGAAAAACTCTAACATCATCTTAATTTATAAGAGCTTGAAAAATTAGACCGATCACTTACTGTCCATTGCCAACAAAGTGTTTACTAAGGTAATCACTGACAGAGTCAGGACCTTAGACTTCAATCAACCAAATGATCAGGCAGGCTTACGTCTACTAGAAAATAGACCATATTCAAACTATCAATCAGGTGATACGAGAAATGTGGAAAATAAAACCAACCACTTTGTTTATAGCCTTCACAGACTGCATAAATGTGTTTGACTAAGTTGAAACCTCAGCAGCCATGGAGGCATTATGCAATCAGGGTGTATATGAGCCTTTAAAAATACTGGAAGATATTTATAACAGCTGCACAGCCACCATAGTCCTCCATAAAGTCAGCAATAAAGTTCCAATAAATGAAGGCATCAAGCAGGGATACACGATCTCGTCAATGCTATTCACTGCCTGTATACAGGAGGTATTCAGAGGCCTGGATTGGGAACAGTTGGGGATAAAAGTTAATAGACAATACCTTAGTAATCTGCAAATCATCGATGATGCTGCCTTGCTAAGTCACACAGGAGATGAACTGCAAAGCATGATCAACGATATAGACAGGCAAAGCAGTACTGCGGGTCTAAAAATTATGCAGAAAACCAAATGTTGAGCATTCTCGGAAGGGAACAGCAGTTTACAATTGGCAATGAGGTGCTGGAAGTGATCGGGAATAAGTCTACTTAGGGCAGCTAGTGACCGCAGATCCGGATCATGAGAGTGAAATAACTAGAACAATAAGAATGGGGTGAAGCGTATTTGACAGGTTCTCTCAGATCATGAATTGCAGTTTACCAATATCCATCAAAAGGGAAGTATATAAAAGCTGTATCTTATGGGTACTCGCGTATGGGGCAGAAACCTGGAGGCTAAAGAAAAGGGCTCAACTTAAATTTAGGACGACGCAGCGAGCTATGGAGAGCAGAATGACAGGTGTAACGTTAAGAGACAGGAAAGGGGCAGAATGGGTCGGGGAACAAACGTGGGTTAATAACATCCCAGTCAAAATCAAGAGGAAGAAATGGGCTTCGACAGGGCATGCAATGCAAAGGCAAGATGACCAATGGTCGTTAGGGGCAAAGGACTGAATTCCAAGAGAAGGCAAGTGTAGCAAGGGGCAGTAGATTTATCTGGGAGGATGATATTGCCACAGTACGACCCCTCCGGTGGCAATATACCGTGGCCGAACTGTTTTACCTGGCGCTTGGCACGCCTTGGACATTCTAGGGGCCAGCGCTTTGTCGTCTTCCTCGCTCAAGCTTCCTGCTGTCTGGCATGTCCCAGCACGTCTCAGTAAACCTGTTTTTCGCACGTCAACCGTTTGTCGGTGATATATTTGGTGGAGGTGCTGGGTACGTCCCATGTACGCTGACTACGCTGATATGCTTGATGCTTCTTCTCAACGCATGGATTCAACCCCAGTCCACAAGGCGAGCCGCCGTCTGTGAGGCCTACAACCAGAGTTCGGCCAACTGACAACGCCGGAAAGGGCCATGACGTCCACCACGGCTAGCCAGACAACTCAGCATTCCGGGACTGCCCCACCATTCGTCTTTCACGCACCTCGGTCGCCACCACTGTTCCATGGTGACAGGTTTGAAGACGTTGAAGACTGGTTGGCGAGCTTTGACTGAGTGGCGGGCTTCAATGAGTGGGAAGGCGAGCGCAAATTGCACATCATCTACTTCGCACTGCAGAACTCGGCCAAGACGTGGTTTGAAAACCACGAAGCTACTTTCACCAACTGGGAGGTTTTTTGCCGAGAGCTGCTGGCGACATTTAGTACCAGCGAAAGAAAGCAGAAGGCAGAAATCGCCCTGCACTCGAGGTCACAGCAGCCCAACGAGAGCGTCGCCATGTTTATCGAGGACATGATGCGACTCTTCAATCGGGCCAACCCTGCTATGCCCGAGGCCTAGAAGGTGTGCCACTTAATGCGTGGCGTAAAAGAGCAGTTATTTGCCGGACTGGTTCGTGGCCCGCCAAGAACGGTGTCCGAACTTCCCAAGGAGGCAATGGGTATCGAGCGTTCCGTGCAGGAACGGGGCGCACACTACAGTCAGGCTACTGTAGCAGCCGCTTCCCAGTACACGCCTCCGTTGCTGCCTGCTGAGGAGCTTCAGGAGCTTGTGAGAAGCCTTGTGCACGAAGAACTGGTGAAACTTCACTCTGAAGCTCCACAGGCCAGCGTTGCTGCAGTAACGGACGTAGTCCGTGATGAAATCCGGCGAGTTGTGCAGCCACCACCAGCTCCACAGCCGGCGCCCTACGTGATGACGTATAGCGAAGTCCTGGGCCAGCGATGCGAGCCTTTTCCCCCGTCGCTTCTGTGCCTCCTCTGCGGTACCCAATAGCAGCAGTACCCTCCATGCCATAGGAGTCCAGGCCCACCAGGAGCAAAGCGTACGTGTGGCGTACGCCGAACAATCGGCCGCTCTGTTACATCCTCCGCCACTGCCCCTACCGCTGAATGAGTTTAAGGGGGTTTTCACCTGACGCACCTCGACCGCGTCACGGTGAAGGGCCATGGGATATCGAGGAGTACCTGGCCGATAGCATGCAGTCCTTGACCTCACAGCGACGCCAGTCCCTAATGCCATCCCCAAGGCGGTTCTCTTCACCCAGCCGCCCGTCGTTCTCTGGCCAGTTCAGAGGTACGTCCCGACATCAGGAAAACTGAAGACGGCGTCCTCCGGGGGTAGGGCCGCCACTACTGGACCGAGTCAAGAGCCTCCACTGTGACGATCCGACCGCGATTCGTCGCGATGATCCAACCGACGACGACCTGACCCGATGAACTCAACTACGCGCTGTGACCGACTGGCTTCCGCCAAAATTCCGGTTGCCCCTGACAACCACGCGATGTTACCGCACTCGTGGATACCGGCACTGATTTTTTTTAGTAATGAGCAGTCGGTTAGCCATGGCCCTCAGAAAGGTTCTGAACCCTTGGACTGGACCGCAGAGCCGGATAGCCGGTGGCCATGTGGCAACGCTGATTGGTGTCTATACTTTGCGAATCCAGATTCGCGGTGTTATTTTCCCTGGCTGCTTTGCTGTGTTACCCGAGTGCTCCAAGGACCTCATACTCGGCTTGGATTTCCTTCGGGAGTACAGTGCCGTTATCAACCTTCCGGAGCTAATCGTGTCGTTTTCCACCTAAGGCCCTGTCGACAACGATACCGAGCCACGCAAGACTAAGTTACGTGTCTGTGATGACCACGTATTGATCCTGTCAAGAGCCAGAAGGTTTGTTACCGTAGAGTGCGATAACAGCCCCGGCATTCGTGGAATCGCTGAAACTAACATGTCGCTGCTCCTGGGTCAGCAAGTCTGTGTAGCTCGCGGAATTATTGAATTGAACAATGGGCAAACCGAACTTTTGGTGACCAATTTTGGTTGTGAACCTCAATATTTACCTGGCAAAACAGCTATTGCGTATTTCGAAGAACTTGGCAAATTCGCGGGACAGCACGCGTGACCCGATTTCCCGGCATGAGTGGAGGCACCGACCACTCCCATAAAAACCGATGTGAACCAGAACCTCCCGTCTAATCAGAAATGCTGCCTAGAGAGCATTATTGAATCTTTCCGCGACTATTTTGCCTTGACCTCCAAGGTTAGGCAGACTCCACTCACAAAGCAATGCCTTATAGTTGATGCAAGCCAGCGACCGTTAAGTCAACTGCCTTATCGGATCTCTTCGAAGGAATGTGATGCCATTCGCCGACAAGTTCAAGAAATGCTCCAGGACGATGTGATACAGCTGTCGATGAGCCCATGGGCATCGCCCGTTGTTCTAGTGGCAAAGAAAGATGGAACCCTAGGGTTCTACATTGATTACAAGCGTCTAAACAAAGTCACCAAAAAAAAACGTTTATCCTCTAACACAAATTGATGAATCCTTGGACCGGCTGCGCCACGCCACGTACTTCTCGTCGTCAGACTCCACTCACAAAGCATTGCCTTATAGTTGATGCAAGCCAGCGACCGTTAAGTCAACTGCCTTATCGGATCTCTTCGAAGGAATGTGATGCCATTCGCCGACAAGTTCAAGAAATGCTCCAGGACGATGTGATACAGATGTCGATGAGCCCATGGGCATCGCCCGTTGTTCTAGTGGCAAAGAAAGATGGAACCCTAGGGTTCTACATTGATTACAAGCGTCTAAACAAAGTCACCAAAAAAAACGTTTATCCTCTAAAACAAATTGATGAATCCTTGGACCGGCTGCGCCACGCCACGTACTTCTCGTCGCCAGATTTAAGCAGTGGCTATTGGAAAATCGAGGTGGACAAACACGACCGGAAAAAGACCACCTTTATTGCACCGGACGGTCTGTACGAATTCCGGGTGCTTCCTTTCGGCCTGTGCTCGGCTCCTGCAGCCTTCCAGCGGATGATGGACACCGTGCTTGCTGATCTAAAATGGAAGTCCTGCTTCGTGTACCTGGATGACATTGTCACCTTTTCCGCCACGTTCGAAGAGCACCTGAGGCGCCTGCGCGCTGTGTTCGCAGGAATTCGTTCGGCCGGCCTTTCCTTGAAGCCCGAAAAGTGTCGCTTCACTTTCCAGGAGTTGAAGTTTCTGGGCCACATTGTAAGCGCTAAAGAAGTTAGCCCTGACCCTGATAAGACAGCCGCCGTCGCTGCTTTTCCCGTGCCAACCGATAAGCACAGTGCGCGCTGCTTTCTGGGTCTGGGCCTATTATCGTCATTTTGTGCACAACTTCTCCCAGATCGCTGAGCCCCTCACCCGCCTCACGAAAGCTGCCGAACTGTTTTTCTGGGGCCAGGAGCAACAACAGGCCCTCGAAGACCTCCGCACTCGTCTCCAAAGTACACCCACCCCATCCTTGGACACTTCGATGAGACAGCCGACACTGAACTGAACGCAGACGCCAGCAACACCGGCCTTCGGTGCGGTCCTTGTGCAGTGGCAAGATGGCCTCAAACGCATAATCACATGCGCAAGCAGCACCTTGTCCCGATCCGAGACGAGCTATTCCACCACTGAAAAAGAATGCCTGGCAATTGTGTGGGCAGTGACCAAATTTCGCCCATATTTATATGGCCGCCCTTTTGGAGTCGTCAGTGGTTACCATTCGCTGTGTTGGCTGGCGAACCTCAAAGATCCCTCGGGACGGCTTGCACGCTGGAGCCTTCTCCTTCAAGAATTCGATGTCACCATCGTCTATAAGTCAGGTAGGAAGCACAGTGATGCCGACTGTCTGTCCCGTACTCCTATCGAGGACAACCGAGCTGATACCGACGACGATTCTGTTTTTCTCGGCGCCATCTCCACGACCATTCTCACACTCAGCACCAATGAGACAGTGAACTACGGCCTCTCATTCAGTATCTTTAAGGAGTGCTCAGTCTCCCCTGCGAATCTTCTCACGGACTGTCGGCATTCTGTTTACGCGACGGCGTTTTGTATAAGAAAAACTACAGCCCGACAGAAGCTGTCTATCTGCTTGTCGTACCTGTGGCCTTTCGCAACGAAGTCCTGCAGGCGTGCCACGATGACCCACTTCTGGTCACCTGGTTTTTTTTTGCACTTTGGCCCGGATACGCCAAAAGTACTACTGGCCAAGGGTTGCTGCAGTTGTCCAGCGTTATGTCAGAACTTGCCACGAGTGCCAACGTCGCAAAACTCCGCCGACTAAGCCAGCCGGACTACTGCAGCCTATGATCCGCCACAAGTCCCCTTCCACCAAGTCGGCATGAACTTACTCGGAGTCCTCGCTGGGTAACCGCCACATTGCGGATGCCACCGACTAATTCAGCCGGTACGGTGAAACAAAAGGTCTTCCACATGGTACCACTGACGAAATTGCAAACTTTTTCATTCAAAACATTGTGCTTAGTCACGGTGCACCCACCATCGTTCTAACTGACAGGGGCACGGCGTTCACCTCGGCCCTTATACAGGAGGTTATGCATCTTAGCGGCACAAGTCATCGCAAAACAACAGCTTAACGCCCACAAACGAACGGACTCACCGACCGGCTCAACATGATGATCGCCAACATGATTTCTATGTATGTCAACACAGACCACCGGAACTGAGGCATCATACTCCCTTACGTCCCATTTGCATATAATACTGCTATACAAGAAACGACGCGCTTCACTCCATTTCGTTTAGTGCATGGTCGCGAAGCCACAACCATGCTGGATGCAATGCTGCTTCTGACTAGTACTACCTCCTCTGTTATGGGTGCTGCCCAATTCGTTAGTCACGCCGAGGCCGCCCGCCAACTCGCTCGACAGCAAGTCCGGCACCAGCAAGTCCACGACGCTCGCCACTACAACCTTCGCCACAGAGCTGTTAGTTACCAGCCTGGCGAACAAGTCTGGGTTTGGAGACCAATCTGCATGCGAGGGTGCTCCGAAAAGCTTCTGCGTCGATATTTTGGACCCTACGAGGTTCTCCGCCAACTCAGTGAGGTGAACTACGAAGTTCTCCCCCAAGGAACTGTTCGCTCCTCTAGACGGCCGACCTCCAAAGTCGTCCACATCACACGGATGAAGCTGTACCACGCCCGCTAGCGCTCTACACCAGACGCCAGACACATCATGCGACGTCCCTTCTCTTCCTGCTTCCCAATGCTGCTGCACCGAATCGGTGCTCTTCAGAGAGGGGGAGTAATGCCACAGTACGAACCCTCCGGTGGTGTCGTACCGCGGCCGAACTGTTTTACCTAGCGCTTAGCACGCCTTGGATATTCTAGGGGCTAGCGCTTTGGCGTCTCCCTCGCTCAAGCTCCCTGCTGTCTGGCACGTCCCAGCACGTCTCAGTAAACCTGTTTTTCGCACGTCAACCATTTGTCGGTGACAATATTAAGAATTTATGAGGGGATATAGTAGCTGCATCTGGAACAGGACAGGGTTAATTGGAGAGGCCTTTGTCCTGCAGTGGGCATAATCAGGCTTATTATGACAATGATGATTACATCTAGAATGGACTCTCGATAATGTTTAGTCACCGCCGTAGTCGAAATACCGCTGTTCAACGAAATACGGCGCTTGTGCCAAGACGGCAGCATGCATAAAAAGCTTTACAAAAACCTAGCAAAGGCTTTCAAGCGCTCCTCCTGCTTGCGACACATTCTTCATTTTTCAATTCTAAACCATCACGGTTTAGGAAAAAGAAATAGGCCTCCTTTCTCTTCTTGGTAGGCCATCAGTGAACAGTGAGTAATTTATCTAAAGTTATCTATAGAGTTTTCATTTGCACTGTTGGAGGACATGGAGAAGAAACCGTGGATTTGAGGTCTGTTTTTGTACTGTGGAGAACCTGTTTCCCACCTCCATCCGACGCGGCCCATCTTCACCATCGTGCGTCAGGACAGCATTGGCTGAGCGAGGAGGGAAGTCTCCCCCATGGGGGAAGCGAAAGCAGTGATGGGAGCGCCACCTCGTAGGTTACGCGGATTTCCACGGAGCCGTTGAGAGTCTCTTCGGGATCCGGCCGGTGTCACGAGCAGTTGCAGTCGCACGCTCTCATCACCTTCCACGGCAGGCGAACGGAGATCCGTAGTGCCTTGCCGCCGGACTTCTGGTTCTAGGCAGCAAGTTGAGTGCAACAAACGCGCGCTCTCGGCACCTTCCCCAGCAAATGCTCGAGGATGGCTTAGCCCCAAGAATGTGGCGCGCACGAGAAAACCCGGCCACCACTGTCGGCGCATACAAACGTTCGCCGCCGATATCTGCGAGTTGCGCCCCTGCCCAGCTGGTAAGTCGGAAGCCCTTCTTACGTAGCCTTCTATTTCCGAGGAATGCCTCATTGATGTTTTGTAGCTAGCTGGCCCACTCTGTGTATTAATTGCAAGTGTAGTAAATAGCATATGAGTGTTCACGTTTTGTCGTCCCTTCCCTTCGTTCCCTCGAGCACGAACCTCCCCGTGGTTAGCGAGCGGAAACGCTGCATCCGTGGAATGAGAGTGCAGGGGCAGAAGGCTGGTCTCCCCTATTTCCACGGTACATGCTGCTGTGATGATGGTTAGCTTTTGGTGCAGCGCGGCAGCATGCAAGTGTGACTTGCTTGCCAAGGGCGGCATCGTCACAGACTTCATGCAAAGCAGCTCTCCGGGCCCCGTGCGGGAGTTTTGGTTTTGATTCCAAGTTTTTTAGTTACTTAAAACTCTGAGCATTTTAAAAAAATGAGGTTGCATGCTCTCATGAGATAGCCCTCGACAACATAAATTAACCATTAACAGAGTTTGGTGAAAAAAAAAAAAAATCACTGGAGTTGCTCTTTAAGCCTAGCAAAATCACTGTGCCTGTTATCAGCACAAGGCAAATGCCTATTTTATAACAATGTATCCAGGCATGTCAAATTCTTTTCATGCTTTCAAAACTGTGGTGGTGCTGTAAGCAATTGCACATTACTTGAATAATGCTCCCTACGATGCAGCATAACTGAAATTTGTTTTACTATTGTAATAGTTGAACCAGCAGCAGAACCACTTCTCCTTCTGGTCCCATCAACACATTCACAATAAACCATCCATATGTTCATATCATATTACAATGATACAATGTTGTTCAAATGAAATATCAAAGTAAATATATTACTTTTCAAGAAGCTTACGCTTCTGCTTCAGGGCAAATTTGAATATTGCCATCTTGATGGCACTCTTGTGAAGTTCTGAGTGAATCTGGAAAAGGATGTCAGAGCAGCGAGCTTAAGGGCAAGCACTTAATGAAGAAAGGTGAACAGGAAAAGTTACCTTTCCCATCATCACTAAGCAATTTAAGACACAATATACGAGGCCGATAAGTGGACTAGAATAAGGAAATACTAGATCGGGAAAAAAAATGTACAAAAGCAGCATATGTTACATTAGGCAGGGCTAACTTCTAAGGCTACTTTTGTTTCATGAATGTGACTAAGACACACATCAAACATATTTGATTAAGAAGCTTTGACAGACACATTACTACACTGAAAAAATACTCTTGGTGGCACATGAAATTCGGTAGGTCACAGCCCTAATATGTTGAAGAATACACAACACCAACCACCTTATGCGCCTGTTGCAGTACAAAGATGAGGCAATTGCCAAAAGTGCACATGCCTTGTAGTAGATGCGATTTAAGAGGCGAGGGACCATGGGCAGGTTGATGGGCTTTATTGCTTTCATGTCATCCAAGAGAAGCTGCACATTCCCTCTGTAGAAGCCAAGAGTAGCGCCGCGCATTAACGTAGTCACCTGGGCAGAAAACACAGGTCATTCAGAATAAAAACAAAAATAAAGATGCTGCAACACTGCCAAGGCACACCCTGCAGGAATACTAAATTTTAGCTGACGCAGGCTCATAGCATGGAAGCTAAAGAAAGTAGGCAAAGCAAGGACAGCTATCACAGAAATAAAAAAAAAAATGTGACTAGTGACCTAAGAAGTGGCAGCTATTGTAATTTGCTGTTGGGGCTACAATCCACAACATGAAGAGAGTCTTGTTCAACAGATTACCTTTCAAGGATGCAAAATACAAGGAGAAGGAGGAGAGAAACATTTATTGAAGCCATAAGACAAAATTGCTCTTGAGCTTGGCAGAAGGCTTCCCCATTCCAGGACTCTACTGGCCTTGGCCACCCAGTGAAATATGAAGATTTCATCATAATGAGTGGTTAAGATAAAGTACAGCAATTTTCAAGTACCCATGGTGACCTATCGCGATCTTTAGGCAGCATTTTTGAGCACCAAGATGGCAAAGCCAGGAACAAGCGCCACTTAAAAATTACTAGTAATTACTTGTAATTGGTTTGGTTTACATTGGTTTGGCTTATGTGGTCTCATGTCCCAAAGTGACTCAAGCTATGAGAGACGCTGTAATGGATGGCTTCGAAAAATTTCGACCACCATGGTTTCTTTAATGCCCACTGACATAGCAGAATGCACAGCCCTCTAGTATTTCGCCTCCATTGAAATGAGACTTGCATGGCCAGGATCAAACTCGCATCTTTCGGGTCAGCAGCAGAGCACCATAACCACTGAGCCACTGCGGCGGCAATTACTCTTAATTACTTATAAGGCAGATTGCTCAAGATTATATAGATACTTATAGATCAAGTATACAAAGAGAGAGCAATAAGCACTAATTAACAATAACCCAATATTGTGCAGTCCACTAAGCAACTATTGCCCAGTTCTGCATGTTTTTTGTTTTATTTTTAAACTTTTGTTTATCACTGCCACAGCTTGCATTTATTTGTTTGTTTTTTTTCACCATGTAGGACCACCTGGCACAAGGCTCCTCGACAGTACTAAAATATCTGCAAAGAACTGCACACATGCACACGCAACTCTGCTGATCAGGACCTTTCATGAAGACTTGTACCTGTGGTGCAGAATGTTCCGAATCTTGCTTAAGATGAGTACACCCTACAGACTTGGCCATACTGGTCCTAGTGGCCACTGAGCGCTAATATCGCCACTGCCAAGATTTTTTTTCTACTTGTGGGCACAATTTCACATAACAAAGAGTTCTGTGCCAACCCGTTAGTCTGTGTTTGTGTCTGTGCTTTTTGTCACAGCGGCCCAACATCAGCATGATAAAAATGTGCAGGAGACTGTGCTGTACTTACCTCATATATGTGTTCATAAATGTGGCCAGTTGGCAAGTAGCAGAAACCAACGTGTCCAGGCTCTGCTCTCATTGGCTGTTAAAAGCAAAAAAGAAACAACACATAACGTAAACTATTATGCTGCTTACTTGTCAGAAGCAGTCGCAGTATGCTGCCACTACTCCACAACAGCCCCAACAGTGCATGCACAGCAGCATTATGTATTACACTAAATACAGCCAGAATGACTGCTTCAAATCTGACAGCAGTCAAGTATGCAGTTGACCTTATCTGCTCATAAGGAAAAATAAGGAATAGAGCAGCACTGCTATTTATCTAAATACCCTATGAATCACACAATTTCAAAATCAATTGATCTGATTGATACCTATATTTTTGCCTTATCTCTATCAGATATGTGATGAGGTGAACTTTGAAAGTTTTCTTCTCCTTAGCCTCAAATAAAATACACTCAAATAATATACTAAAATACACTCAAACATATATTCTCACCCCTGCAAGGTGGTTGATGGCATTAGCTGTCATAATAATCCTTTGGTGTGTGACTGGAACACCTTTTGGCATTCCTGGAAAGATAGGAAATAAAATAACAGTTGTACAAATGCTGCATATTGTGCTCTTAAATTACCCTTACACTAATACCTTAAACCTAATGTCAGCACAAAAGACCACCACGCAGGGTAACAGAAAAACATTACATGCACTCAATCAAACTTGCAATGCAAAACAAATAATTAAAAACAAGAATTTTCCATGAATCATTTTGGCATGTCCAGCACATTACTGGGTGCACACATAAAATTCATCATTTTCCATGCAGCTACAGCCAAGGCATATGAAAACATTTCAGATGATGGATAACGAAATATCATGAGCAATCTAGTGCAAGCACAGTACGGTAAACTCTTACCCTACATAAGATCGTGCTTTTAAAGTAACTTTTTGGTTTGGTTTGGTTTGGTTTGGTTTATGGGGGTTTAACGTCCCAAAACGACTCAGGCTATGAGAGACGCCGTAGTGAAGGGCTCCGGAAATTTCGACCACCTGGGGTTCTTTAACGTGCACCGACATCGCACAGTACATGGGCCTCTAGAACTTCGCCTCCATCGAAACTTGACCACCGTGGTCAGGATCGAACCCGTGTCTTTTGGACCAGCAGCCGAGCGCCATAACTACTCAGCCACCGCGGCAGCTAACTTTTTTGTTTAAAGACTTCCTTTACCCTGATCACAACAGAGATGCTTTGAACTAGGTTGTCTGAAATTTGTAGGCAGCCCATTGTATTTAATATTAAATACAAAATGGCAAGAGCTAACGAGTATACACAGAGATGCATGAATGGTGTTAGGGTTCTTTTCCCCTCTTTCTGAGGGATTAAGGGATGGGTTGTACATGGCTCTACTTGCTTTCATGAAAGACTGAATGACCCAGAGATTCACAGTAATGCCGCGGCCACGGTCCCTATGATACCACTGCAGTCCATGCAGGTCCGTTGAGGCAAATCTCAGTAAGATATCGATTCGGATCTGTGAAGTTAAGGCTGTCCAGTTCAAGCTAAAATTTAGTAAGAAGCACATGAGAAGGATGTCAATCAATAAGCACACAAAACATGGACATTCCAGTCATTCTTGCTGCCACCAGTGGAAGTATGCAACCATTCATGCGAACGTAACAAAGAGATGATGACATCAAATGACAACTTTTGGGACATCAACCATTGCATTCACAGGGCACAGACTGCTTTGCAAATAAGGCATACTGCCCTAGGTGCTTGGGGCAGCCTGAACAACCACTGTCGATGTTTCCCCAAAATGCTAGTTCCACTTTCCCCTATTTTCCTAGACATTAATGACTGAGTAGCATTCAATCAGCCTTTTTCACAAGATGTGGTGCACTCTGGAGAATGGGCAAAAGTTTGCCTGCAAACCCAGAAAACTGGTTTGCTGCTGCCGTCTGTTGCTAGTGCCTGTCAGTTACATAAACTATGCAGGCGCACTAGAAGCTGGCGTTTTTTTTTTTTTTTCAACCTGTGGAGCTTGAGGAGGACATACACGCATGCATAGAGAGGCCATGTGAAGAAAGCGAACTGTATGTGTAGCAGCACCACCCATCCACTGTTGACTTGGCTCAATGGCTGAAGAAAAAGATGAAGAGAAATGAGCTGTGTGAGATGGAATTTGGGCTCGGGAATCCTGGAGCTCAAGTTCCATGTCACGGGCTGGTGTCTCTTCTTCTCTTCTTCAGTCGCTGATGCCAAGTCGATGACAAAAGGGTGGCACTGCTAAATAAGCAAGGTGACAGCACTGAACAGTGCATAATGCAGACTGCCTACACTACTTCTTGGCATCAAGATACATTTTACAATAATCACTGCAAGCTATGAAAATATGCGAGCCAACATGTCACACTACTCCAGCATATTTTAATGTTTCTTCAGTTGATTATTATGATATCCGCTGTAGATCATAATTTCACAGCATTACAAAAGTTTCATGCGATTTTAAGTGATTTCATGCTATGCAATGCAGTAAAGCGTGAATTATGATGCCAAAGCCATGACTACACTAAACACAAGCCAGAAGGACAAACTAATGCTTACCTGTTGTTCCACTGGTGTAAAGGAGTCCATAAAGCATGTCTGGTGTAGGTGGCTGATGAGGGAGTGAAACAAAACATGCACCAAGAATTGAGGAATATGCAAAATTGAAATTTTTGAACAAGAACAATCTGTACCAAATCTGAGCACTGAAGAAAACCTGAACATGTTGAATATTATGGTCTAATAATATTATGTATACATGTAGTTTATACAAATGAGCTGCTGTACTATGCGCACTGCAGTTACTGCGGCAAACTGCTCACTGCAACTGTTTTCTCCTCAAATGCTTGGTAAAAATTATTATTTTTTTTTTCACATTGCTCGTTATGATGTACTGCTTATGTGAATCAAGTTTTGCATGTTGGCCGGTACATTTTCTACACAGTGGTAGAGCAAAACCAATGTGTACATGCTCCTGCCAATATCACCAGACTCCTGAAAATTCACCCAAATTTCTCACCGGTCACTCCAGCACATTGCATTCGAGGTCAAACTGCACACCCAACCATCAATTTGCCAAGCAAATTGCCGTGAAGCAAATGCAGTGAAGCAAATTGAATGCACAAGAGTGAGCAATATAAACATGGCTGCAGAGTTTGAAATGTCACATCCCTACAATAACTGCAGTCTCGCGGGAGTCTGCCATGCTACCTGTAATCATCATGAGAAGTGCTGATTTACAATGACCTACAAAAAAATGAAGGAGACAAAGTCTGCCACTGGTGGCATGGTCTCTTAAGGCAGAAAAAGCTTCTCGCTGCCTATGTTGCATGGTCTAAACAAAATACAAATCCTACCCTTGTTCCAGAAGGCCGGTGATATGTTCATTGTAAGGTTAAGCTCACCTGCCCCTTAGCACCTTCACTGCCACCGCCACTACCAATGCAATGTCAGTGCACGTTAAAAAACTACAGGTAGTTGAAATCAGCCACAGCCCTCCACTATGGACCCGCCACGGTGGCTGTGGTTAGGGTGCTTGGCTACTGATCTGGAATACCCCGACCCCACCGCAGCGGCCACATTTCGATGGAGGCGAACTCAATGCAATGTCAATGCATGTTAAAGATCCCCAGGTGGTCGAAATTATTCCAGAGCCCTCCACTACAGCACCTCTTTCTTCCTTTCTGCTCTCAGTTCCTCCTTTATCCCTTCCCTTATGGCGTGGTTCAGGTGTCTGCTCAGATGTGAGACAGATACTGTACCATTTCCTTTCCCCAAAAACCAAATTTCAATTTTTCAACTTCCCTCCACTATGGCGTCACTCATAGCCTGAGCCACTTTGGGACGTTAAACCCCATAAACCAAGATCTGGGCAGATTTTAGCACTCTTTTCCAAGAGAAATTTCTGCCAAGAAGAGCAGCAAACAAAAGAAGTGAAGTTTGTTCTCTCAGCTGGCAAACAATCAGTGAACAGATCTGTCAAGGCACGTATGCTGCATCCCATAGATTTATGGCAATACTTCCCTAAATGCTACCAAGCCTGTCTTTAAATAATATTCCGGAAAAGCATAGGGGTTACTGGTCATTTATGCAACAAGTTACCCCAAACAGGCTGCCCTAATTTAATAACAGGATTTCTCTAGACAATTCATTGCTTATTAAATTTGTAGTCAGCGAATTAAATTTGGAGGTTATAAACAAATATGCTGAGAGTGCATTAAATATACAGCTTGAGTTGAAACCCAATGTGATTCTGAACAAAGATGAATGGCTCTACTGCTAGTATTACTTTCTACAAAAGTTAAAGTACAGCCAAACCCTCCTATACCAAAACGGCTTATAACGAAATAATGGATACAACAAAGGAATAGCTATTCCCCTTGGAAGCTCCTATAGAAGTCCATATAATTTGGCATCTCATTTTTGTGAAGTAACATTCTTCTGTGACGGGATATAATAAACCTCCAATGGACCCCACTGGCCACTAAGCACTGACAATGTTGATTTATAACAATATCCCACGCTTTCTTACCACTTCTATGTGGCAATCTGAAATTACCGCGTATAATCTGCTCTATAGAGCACTGCACAAAAAATATGGAAAATTTATCTCGCCTCAAGCGGGGCCTACATAAAGAGCCTGTCTGGACAATTAGTCAGCTTCAATGTGTAGCTCGACACTGACACTCTCTTCTTTGCTGAAAATGGGATAGGCGGCCTGCTGAACGATGCTGCGTTGCGTGCTGGGAAGGAGGGGGGTGAGGGCATGGCCCACTGCGCCTCGGCATCGGCAGAGTTGCGACGGTCATTGGAGCTGCCCAATTCTGCAGCCTCCTCGTTATACATGATCCACTGAGAGCGCGCTCTGCTTCTCTGGTTTCGTGTACAGTTTACTTTCCAATTTTGCATCGTGGTAGCATGGTCAGAATCGTTGGGTAGTGAGCCTGATCTACACAATGGTATCAGCGTCACGCTGGTTTCACAGTACCAAGCAGCACAAAATGAAAGTGCAAAACAAACGAAGCCTTTGGTCTGGCATACACATTTTCCGAAATACAGTTCTGCCTTGCGGTGAAGTGTTGTAGCCAGTGTGCGCATGAACCATGTGGCAAAGCCAACCAAAAAAAGGTATTTGTGATGAAATCTGCCACACACTGCAGCACCTAGATAGTGATGAAGCTCTCTCTTTGCTCTACAACATTATTCCTCCCAGACCTGTTTCCTAGGCTCTAAAGCCCATGCAGGCTGTGGAAGACACAGGCGTGCATTGATATGACGGGCATATTCAGTTGGCGGGCGCTCAGCTGCACATTAAACGCAAGCTATGTTGTCCTCTCTGTACAGAGTGGCAGGGAAGACCGTTGGCATGCAACAGCTACAATCATGGTCATGTAGCGCTATAACGAAGGAATGCTTATGACGAAGAAATTGCTAGGCCCCTTCGACTCTGTTAAAAAGCAAACATGCGTGAAGGCTAGCCAGAGTGATATGTTCAAAAAAAGTTCCCAAAATATCCCATCTCAGATGCAGGAGTAAAGTAAAAGAAATAAAAGGCTTACAATGGGCTCTTGAACAGATTTGGATCCAAGTTTCTGCGTGGAAAAAGAAACAAAGTTAAGGTTACTTGACCACCGTGTGCCTTATTTCAAAGTGCTCTTATAACAAAGAACAGGGCACATGTCCTGTAAAAGTGGCACTTCGTGAAATAGAAAATACCAGCAAGAATATACACACATGTAGTTTTGGACACACTGAGTGCAACAAGGCACCTAGACGGATGTCTACTATAACTGTTACAGCCTTAGAGAACAACTGTCTATCCTGTAAGCAAATATGTGAGACAATTGTGCATTGTCTTTGACGTCTTTGTACCTTTCATGCCATAACAGCAAGCTTATCAGAAATGTTTGAGCAAGGAGCACTACCCAAACAGACACCCGACCTACAAGGCACCAATTCGATCTAATGCTGCTATGGACTTTGAGTCAAGTGGATAGGCCACCGAGTACCTGGAACTGCACCTATACTACAGCTAATTCTGAATCCCAACACAGATTTTAAAAAACTTTCACAATATTCACCAAAGCACCCACTATTGGTATGGCACTTCAGAGAAACCTTTACTAGACTAGATGTTCAAGAAGTCAGAGGATTAGTTAAAAAAAAACAGAAGTATGAGTTGAGCATTTTAATTAAAAAGATTCCACAGTTTGAACATGAAATCGGGGAAAAATACACAAAAAATACAAGTGAGTAAAACATCAAACACAGTCAAAGATAAAAGAAAGAACCCAGAAAGCATCTTAGCAGGATTCACTGAATACAAAATGCACACATATACAAAAAAGCCTGACCACTAAATACGCAGCAAAATGTATAAAGAATGCAAATGAGTTTGTAAAGGAAAGAAAAAGTGATTATATATCATTGAAACTATGCACAGGTTGTTAGAACTTGTTAGACAGAGATGCATGGTAGCAGTTTATTCTAGTTTACTGTGGTGCACATGCTAAAACAAAACTTGGCAAAAAAGAGAGAGAAGCATGTGATGCTGTGTTTTGTAACACCGGCCACATTGCAGAAGGATGGCTGTGAGTGACTGAAACGGGTATCATAAACTAAAATGCAATGGTAAAGTCAGTGGAACAGCGACCAGTATGCAGTTGTGCAATGAAAAAAACAAGTCTCATAGTTGAGCTCACTTTCTTTAGCGTGATCCACACAAACAGAAAATCGAGGACAACTCCATCCAATTTTTCTTCATGCTAAAAATTGATTCTAGGCTCTTTCTGGCTATGCTGATGTTTGTCTAGCAGCAAGAGAAGGATTTATTGCTGAGGAAATCAGGTTTAAAAATTCCCTTGCCATTCAGTTCAAGCTCGTGATAACTGCACCTAAAAGGACTCTGTGACGACAGTTTTAGAAATGAATGGTGGTGTAGCCTAGCCTCTGAGATCCGTGTGCAAAACTGTCGAAGCACCACAGCTTTCTTGCGAAATAAGCCAGTGATGGCAACACCTGTATTCTACCTATTTGCCTTTTCTAGCTTAGAAAAGCTGCATTTTTAGCGTCTGTCTTTAGAGTGCAGTAATCTGTCGAGATAGGCCAACTTCAATTTGACCTCGGTGTCCCGGTAAATATTTCACAGTCGATTACTGTGCTTCAGAGGATCGCTGTTGTGTTCCAAAGATGAGCGCAAGCAAGATTATATGAATCTGCAAACGAAAGTTACTTCAGACATAAAATTCGACACAGAATTTAAAGAGCTGACATTTCGCTCTTCCAGAGATTACGACAATGGCTACAAATCAGTACACCTTCCACCCACGCAGTAGTGCTGTGGCTGCCTCACCAGGGCAGCCCACACCGAAACTTTAGCAACACTGTTTTATGGCATCATAGTTCCAATGCTCAGGCATACAGATACCACAGGTAGATTAGGTCTGAACATACTGAAGCCCCCACATTTGCTGGTTGTAACTCTTTTGATGCGTGTAGAGTTGAAAAAGTTTTTACCACAAAAGCCTGTAATGGGAGCCCACCCTGAGTAGTCATGTAACTGAAGCCTGTTTTAGCAGTTATTCTTCCATGATTTGGCTTGCAATGAACTGATGCCTAAGCAGATTGGGCAAGGCCAATACAAGCCTAACCAACACCTCAAAAGAGAGAAGACGGAGAAGAGGAAAGAAGGAGGAGGAGGAAAAGGACCATCGTGGAGAGATGAGTGGACATGATGGCTCTCCGCAAATTACCGTGAATTATTTTAGCCTCTAATATTTTTCCCACCCTTCAAGTTTGCTCCTTTATTTCCTTTCTGTTCTGGTGGTGCAGTCAGCTGATCTGTTATTTTTTTCTGTGTGTGTTGTCTTCGTAGTGCTTGCAGCTTGCGCAGCAGTGCTCAGCTCCAAGACAATTTGAAGCAGAATGGCTAACTGAGCCACTGGGGTTATTTCTCATGCACTTTATTTAGACTGTGTGCTTCTTTTCTTTTTTTCAGTGGCTTTTCTAAGCATGAAAACTGCAAAACTAAAAGGCACTGTTTTTTTGGATTCATTTTAGAAAAAATCCAAAAGGCAGCAGCCATCTTTTTCATCTCACGTCCGCTTTTGATAAGCAATGCCACTTTGCAACACCATTGGCCCAAAGTGGGCAGTGCTGGGGCAGATTAAAATATCAAATATGCTTTCGGCACTCTTACTGGCCCAGCACCATGAGAATACAATGTAGTTATATATGTGCAAGTAAAGAATAAAAACTACATGCTTGATCTGTGTTGCAGGGCCTGTCAAAATTCCCAATAACAGTATTGTTCAAATTTTAGGACACAGCCAACACAGGCTAGTTGAGATAAGTACATGGATGCTTAATGAAGTGAGCAGTCGGTAGCTGCAATTATCCAATCAATTTTGAAATTCCATGCTGGGGTTCTGAAGAACATGGATACCTACATGTTATGTATATTCAGCTCTGCTGCCAATTAAATAAAGGTAGTTGGAACTGTGTCATTAATTCTCATTTTAAGAAATAATTTGTTTTCTGTCTTACCAGACAATCATCCCATAGCATCAACTCAATTCCCTTGCTACGGCAGGCACTGATGACATCTCGTGGAGTTTCGTCGGCACATATGATTGTTTTGAGCGCTGGGAGAGTATCCTTCTTGCTGAGGAAATATTGCACCTTGTCCACTGAGTCACAAATGAAAATGGAGCTCTCCGCTGTGAATGAGAAATGAAAAATAAAATGAACTGTATACCATTTGAATTTCAAAAAAGAAGGAGCACATCCTCGATGAACTTGCCTGTCCTACCCTGAGAAGGTCTAAGCTAACACTAACCAGAAAATAGCTTACAGCCAACAAAAAAATCCCAAACACTTTCAGTGGAAAATACAGTTGCCAAAAGTGCTCAACCAAAACATATTCCCAGCTCTTTATCCCGACTAGAGCAACAAGCTTTCAGCATTCTCAGAACCTAAATGACCAAGACATCAAGCTAAATACTTTTAAAATAAACAAGTCTGGCAATGATTACAGATTTAAAAGGAATCAGCATTGGTGAATTTCTGACATCAACACAGCAGCTTATTAGAAATTGACAGGAAGGTTAATTTGGGAGGATCGCAGACAGTGAAATACACTGCAAACATTCACAGTAAAATCAGATAGACATCCAGTAACGGTAAGTATCTGAATGGCAACAAACCTTGCTGCAGGACAAATGTTGTGGCCTCAAGATCAGCATTGGCTGTGACAGGACAGGAGATCAGGGAGTATTGCGTTGTGGAGTAGTGCGAAACAGCATACTGCAAGGACGTGTCATGTCACACATATTACTGCACATCAGCATCTCTCAACCAGAGGATTCCAAGAACATAAAAACAGCTTAAATATAAACGAATGAGAAAGTTCATAAGGTATTGTTAAAGGTGGTCATTAAGAGCTACCACTGAGAAATTCCAAAAGTAAATGTCTAGAGACCTCAGAAGGTGACCATTTCTAACTATGCACAAATTATCAGCAAAGTATATCACGATTAGAGCTTATAACTGCCACTAAACTCTATTAATAAATCCGTCAAAGATCACTTTTTCACGAGTATCATTACAGCTACAGTGGCATTTACAGCATACAAAGCAGTTTACAAAAATCAATTTACAAGAACCCAACACTCATAACACCACCATGACATCGTTAATATGTATATTCACCCATTCTATCCAGGTATGTCCATATCGTTTGAAAAAGCATTACCATTATAAATGGGGAAACAGATATTTAATTGACAGTCTTCAAGAGTGTACCAAAGGTTATGCACGAAACCAAGCAAGTTCCATGGTGTTCAGGACTAGCACAAGGCCAGAATAATGTGCCCAACCCAGAGGCCAAATGCACGAGAACTATATACACCAGAAATAGCATTATGGTCTGCAAGTATTCACACTATATTCAAATTACCTAGCTCCTTAACAGCCATGAAACTTGTTTATGGAAATTCTGTAGGAAATATCCTTGCGAGCAGTAGTGAAAAACGGCTGTTAATATACACACATACCGCCCAATAGCCACAAAGAAGTTTTAACTGCGCTAAGGCCAGGAATGAGCAGTATCGAAGATACATGTATCTTTCGTGATCGATACATTCTGAGTATCGATATTAGGCACTACTTGCCAAACATGAAAGTATCGGAGCACTGATATTGAAAATGTGTTTTTAGCATATCAGGTATTCTAACTACACTCAATACTGAAAAAAAAAACTTTGCTGCAGATTTTGAGGCTGCTGCAAGTCAGATGGTGGTGCTTGCTCAAGCAGTAGCGCGTTGAAAAAAAAGGGATGGAGCAGAATTAGGAGGAGACAATTCCGATGCCATTGGCCTGGTCAGTCTTCTTTCTTCCTACATTCTTCGTCTAGCAAATCAACAACATACATGTTGTGCTTCTGCACACTCAGTGACAGAAGGAACGAAGAGATAGTCACCGTCGTGGTAGAAATAACAAACAACTCATTTATACAGCTGACAGTGATGCAGATGCAGCAAAATTCATGCAAGCACGCATAGTACCAAATATGCTCAGTTACAAAAGCTGCTCACCAAGACTGTTCCTGTGGGCACCTAAGCAGGGCTAGCCAGTGCCCAGACTGACCTCGTTTAATGCTTTTGGCTGCAATTACAAATGAATTTAGCCACATGTTTGACCATCTTTTGGAGATAAAACGAAGTGCAAAGGAAGCAACAGTTTCTGCTACTATTTACCATTACTTAAAATTGCGGTGATTGCCAGCACAAATGGAAAACTTCCGCAGTCATGCTCAGGAGCTTACAGAACAAGCTGTTGTTGATTTTGTCAGAACAACAAAGGTCATGCATTCTTCCACACGTGGGTCAATGGGGTCATTAGCGCTGGCAGCACCAAATGCATCAGATGACACATTCTTTTCATTTGGAGAAGCGCTACAACAAGATGTAGTTCTCAAGAGGTGCTAGTGAAGCTTGAGTTTTTTTTAACTACCTCTAGGATCATCGAGTCAATGTGGCTATCACTCTTGTCTATTGATAACTTTAAGGCACTTCCATCAAATACAACAAGGCAACATGCATGGCTTCTACTGTACATAGAGGCTTTTTTCATTTGCTTCACTTATACGAGTAGCATGGCCAGATCGCGAAGTTTTTTTCGGACTGGTGGTTTTAGAAAATGCTGCGGTTACTGAAGACCTTTAAGTGAAGGTAACATCTAAATAGCAGAGATCACCAAGATACGTTTTGCCTAATATAACTTTCAGCCCTTTTATATTTGTGATTTTCCTTCTAGCTCTTTGACGCAGAATGTTCAGAGTCGAGCATCTGTGAAACTCGTGGAAAAATAACTGTTTGGCTTTAACAAGAGCATGGAGCCGCCTGCATCATATAGCACAGTGCAAAACAAAAATAAAGGCAATCTGGTAAAAACCGAAAAGCACCAGAAAAAGTTTCAACTTATTCGTATGCAGTCGAGTGCTCACAGATGGGTTCGCATGAAGAACATTAGCTTAAACAACATTTTGCTAGGCTGCTTATGGAAGAGCATTTAAATGTCACCATGGCTTCAGCCCAATGCTAAAGTTCTAATGAAACTAGCTACGCTGACAGCGGAGCTCAAACAAACTGGAGTTTAAAGAAATACGGATGACCAGATTCATTTAGGCCCTTTCGGAAACAGGGAGCTATACCGAATGCACTAAAATTTCCAGAAACTTAACTGGAGAAACTTAACTTACAATGGAGAAATTTAGCTTAGCTAATCACATTACCACCTTTAGTAACATTGGCGATTTCAGTGGTGTCTCGAATTATCGATGATACAGTATTGAGTACCTGTATCAGAAATCAATTTGAGTTCTGCATCATGTATCGGCATCAGAAATACAACTTTTACGGATATCAGGTATCTGCATCAGATACTTTTGTGAAGTATCATGCCCAGCTTGGTCTAAGGCCATAGTTCACATCTAGTACTTTGACATTGCTAGTAATAATACAAAAACAAACATGTAGTAGTCATATGCCCTACTTTATTTTTTTCTGAGCTCTGCAAAGCTCCACCCTAGTATCACTATTAAATTACAATGAAGTTAATTTTTCTGGCACACAGGCAGGCCACTACAAACTATGCCAGGCTCACTATCACTTCAGGTATGTTCCACACAGTCAAAAGGTATTTTCATGAATTAGCTACTGAAAGGCATAAACTAAGTGAAAGTATACAGAAGGCTCTGACTAGTTTAAATTTAGTATGTCTTAAATACAGACAGAAAACTGCCTGTGGCTTAACGCTATGGTTAAGCTTGGTTAATCACAGTTGCAAGAGTATTGTTGACAGAGAGTTAGACACAGCCGTTGAGCTGTGGTATCGCTCTTTATATTTGCTCCTTTATTGCTACGAAGTCAGATGGATGATCGGACTCTGCCTGGTTCCGACAGTACTGCGCGGGTGCACTGCACACAGGCTCCTCGGCGTTCTCCCCCATGGAGTGTATGCTCGCACGCCCCGGCATGCCAGCTAGCACTTCCTCAGTCTCAGAAGCTAACTTTGCGCGTTTGGCATTCCGGACCTTCTCCAGTGAAGCAGCTCACTGGGCAATATCCGTGGGGTGGTCAGACGCCCTCAAAGCCTCCCACTCCCGCGCAACGCTCAGAGAAGACTGCCCAGCATTGCTCTCATGCATGGACAAGCTCGCACTGACTAGGCCGGCGCAGTGCTCCTCTTAGCCAGCCGCGCGACGAGTCGCGTAGTCAGGAGGTGACCCAGCTATGGAGAGCGCATGCGCCAAGCCAGCGGCGAAGACAGCGGCACAGCTCCGGTCAAATGAAGGCCAAATTGCAACCCACAGCAAAATCGGTGCTGCTAGGCCAGTAAAGCTTTTGCTTAAAAAAAATGACATAGATTCACCGTCCAAAACCACATGCTCCGATATGTCTCTCCACAAAGAAGGAAAGTACGAAGTTCAACAGGATTTCTAGATACCACCAAGCAAAGTAGTGCTATCAATATTCTCGATGCATTACCAAGGGTTGCAAAAAATACAGCACACTGAGCAGTAGGCACAAGCTCACCTCAAGGCCTGTCTTGCAGTTGATCATTACAATGCTCTCGCGTGGGACTTGACCCAAGGCCAGAAGACCGGAGCCAAACATCTGACATTTCTCCAGCAGCTGCATTTGGTAGACGAATAAAAGATTCACATCTGAGGACCAGAACAAATTTGGAAGTTCCACTTAAAAAACTCTACACCCGATAAAAATACAAGAGGGTGGCACTCTGTTCTATAGTTTTCATGCTTGAGTATTTAGTTCAGGCAGCTTCACTAATACTATATGCATGCCTATGGCAACTTCAAGAAGTCTGTCCAAAGAGCTTGTGGATAGAGAAAGAAACCGAAGAAGAATTCCGTTTACTCAGGACAACAGTACCTTCGAGAACTTCGACGACACTCAATCTACCCTTACGATTACAATGCGATAGAGATCACTCCCGCGCAAGCACTCCTCTTTCATAGATTCATAGATCGCAGGGAGTCCTAAACCCACTACTGACACATTAGTGCACTGGTTAAGCAATGCGCAACCACCCCAGCAGGTAGCTGTTTCAAACAGCCACCGGTGGGGCTTGTGAGAGACTGGTTGCTCTTCACAAGCTCCCATAGTGCTGATTTTCGCGCTAATATTTCTTCGAAAGGCTGTCCACCTCTTGAACAATGAGCTGATGCACAGTGCCACGGTAGGCAGGTTGTCGCCATGGCAGCTGAGCCACCTGCTTTGTTTGTGACATGGACGGACAGATGCTTCTAGTGAATGGGACCTCTAATGCTTGTTGCATTAATATGCATATCAGGCGCATTTCTGAATTTGTACTGCTAAAGATTTTCTCCATAAAAGGGCTAATGACGTTTACTTTGACCCCTACAAGTCAGGTTCACATCTAATATAAGGCCATGGCAAAATTTAGTTAAACCGGAAAGGTGGGAGGAATTGGAAATATATATTAGCTGTGTATTACTACAGCCTCAAAACTTTTGTTTCATATGCGCAAAAAAACCGTGCTTTACTGCAACTGTTTTCTGCCACAGCTTTAACTAGAGTAAATCCATAGATCAAACAGCCGCAGTTGCAAATTCAATAGCTGGAATTCAGTCCCAAAAACAAAACCATGACAGGAACATTTTTAGATGTCACATAAGTCAACAGGCTCGGCAGAAACTGACTGGAAATCATTGCGTTCTCTTTCAGTGAAAAGATCACCTACAATTTATACAGAAATTATGCCACAAATTTTTAGAGCATAATCACATTTGGCAGTGGCATACACTGACACATTATGAGACAGTAATCCAACTAGTCCAAACCACACTTTGCAGTGCCATTTTTTTTTTGAAAAGAAGATATTTTTATTTTCATAAAGCTGAACGCTGCCATGCTAAAGCTGCTCCAATATGAAAATGAACACACTGATGACGCCTAGGAAGCAAATTTATACTTCTTCATTAAGCACAAGAAAGTATTGCAAAGTTTATTTGTACAGAGCAACGACATCTACGAAAGACCAAAATGGAATAATTGCATTTATACTCAAGTTGTAATTGCTAATAGATAAAAATGAATTATGCCCTTTCACACTGGCCTGAACTGTACACAGTGACAAGGTTAGGTCACTGACTGTAGTTTCCACAACCTTGGAGAAGCATGTGGAGAATTTCAGTTTAATATGCTGTTGTCATGATAGTTTACCTCTTCTCATCCACACCATCAAACTCCAATTCTATGCGTTGCAGTACTTATGAAGGAAAGGCAGAGCATGTATTTACAAAGCATGTTTGGTTTGGTTCAATAATTTTTCGAAGTCTTTCAATACTACAATAAACACACAAAAAAAATACAGCAGTTATACTTACAGACAGAGATATTTATTATCAAGGCAAAGTTATAACATTTAACTAAAAGAATAAAAATTGGATAGGACACTTAAGCTCCGCCTTAAGGGTAGGACTCAGTGGCATTATTGGGTTAATGTCCATATATGCAGAATTGGTCATTCTCTAAACATTCATAGATCCCTGGGAGTCCTTATATCACTCTTGGCATAGTGGTCCAGCAGTTAAGTGATGTGCCACTGCCCTGCTATGGCAGGTGCTGCCACTGGTGAGGCTTTTGTGACCAACCCTGAGCAACTTCTCACGACCAATCATTAATTTAACTGCCAACTACCACGTGCCACAGTGCGCTGTTTACTCACAACCCGGTGCGAAGGTTGTGATGACGCCACAAGGTTATGGGACCAAGGTGGCCCGCCTGCCTCCTAGGTTGCTTCTCTGGGGATTTTCTGTGGATTTCTCGCTCACGGTCAACGATGCCGACGCCGGATTTTCTGCGACACGAGCTCCTTAACGCTATCGCATTAAAATTTGCACGCCATGGCAGGTTTGCCTTCTGTATGATTTCCAAAATGATTAGGGGTACTATTGGCGTCTTTCTAAGAGAGCACTTTTCCGGTAGCTTCTCTGTGTTATCTCGATTGCATCCATCACTCCAGTCGTAGTTTTGTGCATTCCTCCTTCTTGTTCCTTTTTTTTTCCTGATTTTTTTTCCCACCTAACTATGTACCAGCTGCCCCAGACCTCAACTCTTTTGCAAAATGAGCTTTTGATGTGAAAACATTTCATAGATTCCAAACTTATTGTATTACAAACCTCTTCATAGCTTATCCAGTGAAGCTCTGACAAGTCTTTACTCCAGTAGCCACATGCCTTTTTGTTTTCTGCAAATACAAGGAAAAGTAAAGTCCCAGTTATCAAGAGGTTTCTGCTTAGTCTACTGTAACACATATGATAAGGTGCAGCCCTCTGACAAAGAAAACAAAATGATCTTATCAGGTAAAAACACAAAGAGTTTGCTCGTTTCAACTGCCTGTACAGATAAGAGGCAGTATATGACACCATGAACTGATTTATCACAGCTGGAAACTAATGCACTCATATACAGAGAGTGAACAGGAAAATGCTTTTAAAAATCTTGTCATTTATTTATTGTAACGGTAAATGCTTAGAGTGAACAGGAAAATGCTTTTAAAAATCTTGTCATTTATTTATTGTAACGGTAAATGCTTTAAACAAGTTTCAAAGCATGAAAGGACTAGAGTATTAATAGTTAAGGCGACGGATATCCAGCACAAGGCCATTACACAGGGTGGAAAAAAAACTGGTTCAATGAACAAAAAATTCTCACACATACACATATAACACTGTTCACTGCGTGCTCGTAATTTTGTATTTTTGCATTGGTATAGCCGGTTTGTGGCTATTCACAGTTTTCTGAAGCTCTTGCACAGAGCACCTGCTCTTAACCCTGTTTTTTCTACACACTGATCGATGGCATTTTTTTCCCCAATACACAGCACTTCCACTCATTTACAGAATTGCTCTTCAGACCTGTGCCATTCAGCCGTCGTACAATAACACGGAGAACCACGACATGTTGTTTCACCTCAAACTTCTTTGTGTATTTTAACCCTTATGTTTTGATGTTTCACGATTGCCAGCTTTTACACAGCTGTGCAGTGACATCAGTAGCTTTTTTCTGCCTGTATTTCTTGTTCCTTCTGCCACGCTCCAGCTGTACTCCAGCTCTCCACAATTTTATTTCTTTGGCATTTGCCTGTTTTTTTTTTGGTCTGCACTATTCTCCTCCACATCAAGCACGAAAACCATCTCTTTTTCTTTTTGTTTCCCTGTAACTCCAAGCACAGCTAAATGTCAATACTACCAACAACAACAACAACTATAATACTAATACTAATGCTTATTCATTCTCACCAAAAGCAAGCACTTACTATTACTCTTCAAAAATTTTAGACCAACTAGTGGTAGTTTTTTTTTTATTTCTTGTGCCAACCTTTAGCCATCTAATTTTTAAAATTATTTTCTTGTCCTTGCCGCTGGTAATCAATCTTCTTCATTTGATCCATTTTCTTTTTTATATGTTTCTGAATAATTTTACAAACAGGGAATTTGTTGCGCACTACCTACTACATTCTTTGCACTATATTTTGTATTTTGAATATGCGCCTCCATGCATGCTTGCCCAAACATTTAAGTGCACTTTTTTTTTGTATTTCTGTGCCTCCCATCTACAATGATGTTGTAAGCCCTGAGGGTAAAGTAAATACATAAACAGTAATATTGACATCACAGCCATTAAAAATAAACTTTTTTTGTGTGTGTGGAAAGGACAGGATGACACAACTGCTAAACTACAGTGCACTCACTAGATTACATAATGCCTACAACTTTACAGGAAAGTCAGTGCTGCTACCGCTTTGAAAATGAATCAGAGAATGCAAATAATGTTTGTACCACATCTGTCCAAATATCTGACCTATAATAATGAAGATTCCACCCGACATCACTTCCACTGAGCTGAGGACAAAGCAAGAGTGAAAACAGCTGCACTGTTCTCCTTTTACAATGCAATAAAACAGTTTATTTGCCTGATACCACAATTAAATAAATAAAACACTTAGCCAAGCCAATATTTCTTGCACTGCTGCAAGTGCATGGAAATAATCATCGTTGAACAAACAGTTCAATTTATTAAGTCTTACAACAGCTTCATTACAACAGCTTCACAAAAAAATTCATGTTCTGCCATTCTGAGAATCTTGCATCCTTGGTGTTGTGATAAAATGTTCAGGCAGTTTTCTTTTAATGCACATGAGTGTAAACTAACACCCGGATGTTTGCAATAGAGAGCATAGAAGCCATGAAGCTGGAGTGCTTTGGTCTGAGATAAGCCCGAGAATGCAACCGGATCTAGGATAGATCACTGCCAAGGCTATGAAGATACACGGTGGACACGAACAAGCCACTCTTCAGAGTTCACAGAACTGTGTCAGCACAGATAACTTTGCATGAAAAGCCAGTCTGGCAGCCAAATGCTTATGGACTGGGCTGCACTGTACTTTGTTTACCAAGTTAGAGCTGCACAGCCTAACAGATAAACTGCCCCAAGTTCGAGTGCATCGTTCAGCACACGTCTTGACCCTTGAACCACTCAAGCGAAGGGTGTCAGAGAGACTGAATAATCAAATTTAAGCATGTCATTCTCTCATACGGAACCCCAACCTCACAGCCCAATCAGCTTATACAACAGCAAATGCACTGAACAACGTAAAGAAAAAACCCTCTCATCAATTTCCAAAACCGGGCATTGTCTATAGACACACCCTGGAAACAGCTATAACCAAGTCATGGAAGCAAATCGTAAAATCTACAGCTCTTCCTATTACCATGGTTTTCATGACTGGTCCCGGGAAGACAGCACTGTTTATCGAGCATGTAATCGACAATTAATATTGACAAGGGTATTAATGCCAATAACCAGTAAGAAATTTTTCATGAATAATTATGTTTTCCAAGGCCAATTATGAAGTTTGGCTGAAATTTTTTTTTTTTTTTTAACAACTCTCTTGGTCGGTTTAATACAACAGCTACTTAAATTAATTTTAGGCATGGTCTCAGTAATATAAAAGAAGGGTTTCTTGACTGATGCCACTGTTGCCTCAAGTGCTTTGGTCAGATATCAGCTCTATATTTATGCAACGCTAAGTTCCCTCGGATTGCGATATAGTCTGGTTATTATTTCAAGTTACTTGTACAGTTTTAGCGCATGCGCTGCTTGGAATGTTCGCAGTGATATTCATGGACGCTTCAAAATGGTGTTTGGCATTAGGATTAGTTACGGACATCCAGTGAATATCTTTTGTCCTCTAGGCTGGTAGTGATGTTTACGTATAGTGCATTAACACAGCAGAAACCGTCTATATCTCACATTCCTTAATGAGGCTATAAAAGCCTTTTCCAGGAAGCAAGATAAAAAGAAGGAACAGCCATCATACTAAAGTCACTTGTTGGCCAAGTGAAGCAGTTGCATCATGGGTAGGCAGTTTGGTATTTATCAATAAATTCTACTTTCTTTCTTCATTCAAGTAATCGAATAGCAGACTCGGACATTCTTATTATCTGCATCAATGAAAGTGCACCCTTGTCTCTGCTTTCTAATGTGGGCATTATCGCAGCCATACCTAGATATGCATTATTCACAGCAGTGAAAGAGGAGATAAGCCTGCCCATTTATCGACGTCCTCAATAACATGCAAGCTGTATGAGCCAGCACTTGTGCCAACTTTTTTTTTGTGACCTTAGAAGCTGGAAAGCCATGTTCACCTTTATCCTTACCAATGAAATTACAAAAGAGATCTCCAGCACATTGGGCATCATTTTTATCCTGCATTTAGCAGCTTTCCAATTTTCTGCCAAGCAAGCAGAAATCAAGCAAGGCAGTAAACCTGAATGATTTTACTGAAATTGTAATTTAGGGCCAAGTGAATAATGAAGTCATAAAAGTGATGAGTGGTATGTGCTTAGAAAACACTATAATACAACTGCAACAGAATAAATATTCATGCCGTAATAATGTACTGCTTGGCAAATACGTGACAATCACGTTTCTGGTTGAGATGGAGGAGTTAGGAGGAAAGAAAAGATGTGGCAAGTGCCTCACTAAGGCTGGATACTTGCATTGTGTAGGGGAAAGGATAGAACGGAGGAAGAAGGAAACACCTGATCACTGCAGCAGCAGATTCCCAGATGTGTGGCGCTCAACACTGAATGTTTTCCGTCACGTAAAGCAAGGCACATCCTAAGCCACACTGGATAAGCTCTATGTGTGGCACAGATAACATACTGCTTGCACAAAGATAGCATGAACTTTTGCACGCAGCCAAGCTTGCACAAGATAAATTCACATGGTCCATAGCTCACAGGCACGACAAACCTTTCACAAAAGCAACCGTCAAGAAGCAAAGGTGTTATCTTGACAGAGAAATGCACAAGGTTTAAACCTGTAAGAAATAGGCAAAGAAACAAAAGGAGCACTGCTATTTCACTTGTAGGAATACGCATGCACGTAGTGGAATTTCTGCACTATTAAAGTTGTAAGCACATAGACGGATGATGTGTACCACAGCAAAAAGAACTGCATCAAAGTAAGACAAGTTTCTTATGTATCCTTTCTTCCCATGACCAGCAAAAGCAAATGGCAGGATTGCGCTTACTGTTGAGGCGCTGTCCACTTAGGAGGGCTTCATATACAGTTGTCACACCCGAGTCTGCCATACCACCAGCATTGCCAACTCGTACTCTTTCAGGACCCTTCGAACACACAGACAGGACATGCTGAAATGATGCCTTATAAATGCATTGGGCACGCAAAATATCTCTCAGTTATGTGATAACACGAACTGGCAGAAACAGCACGTGCAATATATGTAGACACATGTGACATGTGCGTGACATCCTGTAATTTTGTCCGCTTATTTGCCCACATCCTGTTTTTCATACCCTCATTTTTCTCATCCCATACCAAACCAGGCCGCATAGCTGAACATGTTTGACTGCTGCTATATCCTTATTATGCCAACTCCTAGTGATATCCTAATATGCTATCATACAGATTAAATGTCAGCATGCTTGCACTGAGAAACACTGTGCACACAAGGAGAAAACACAGTAAAATAATACCAGTGGTGCTAATGCTAAAGCCAAAACAACTGATGTGAATGGAGAATGATGCAGTAGGGAATGTTAGAATAGATAACTGGGAATACACTCAGAACATCTTAGAAATTGAAGTAAACCATCATGTATACATTTAATTCCAACCATTTGTAAAATTTTACCCAAAAATCAGGAAGTCCCCTGCTTGAAAAGCTTCTGCAGTATAGGCTACTGGAGACTGGTTTCCCAGCCAGTCTTGTAATATAACCCTGCCTCAGCGAATAGCAGCTCTTGAAAGGTGAATCATAAAACCATATTTTATACAAGATATAGTAAAAGATTTCATTTGAGTGACTTAAGTTATCAGAGGTCTACAGGTTTGGATTGCCAGCTGCAGAGGCCACATCTTGATAAAGTTGGAAGTGTAAGAGCATCCATATCATGCTGTTTCAATGCGCGTGGCCCAAGTGACAGAACTCTGGACTATAACAAGGCTTACAGACTCAGTCATGAGAAAGATCCATGACTTTTGACTCATGGTATCACACGCAGAGCTCTGACAGAACAGTAAAATGCTTCTAGCATGTAAAGTCCTACTGACACCAGTAGCTCAAGTAAAAGAAGGTCTGAATGAGCAGTTCAATAAATAATTTTGTCCCCTTCTCTCTTAAGATCTGCTGAGCAGCCCCTTGTTCCTGCTACATAAAATGAAAGTAAAATTTTTGTGGCAATTAGACTAAGGATATATGGTTTCAATTACTAAATGATTTAATTCACACTAAAGTGCTCTCCAGACTTAAATACAAGCCATCAAGTTCACTACAGCAGCCACACATTTACGTCGGCTGTCAAAAGACAGATTTGGTTCATTGACATAGCAATGAACAAAACAAAATGAAAATCAAATTTTCTTGACTTCACTCAGACCTGTCTTTTAAGCTATTAAGTGGGCTGTCATGCTGCCAGCCAGGAAAGAAAAACAAGATGCAACACGTGCCACCTTTGCAATATGAGCTACGCAGCAAATATGTGCCTGTACATACTAATGTAAAAAGCACACATGCACACAGCTGTGATGTGTGTCCTCTACAAAGTTGGCATTCAGTGGACGTGAGTTACAGAATGCCTCATTACTTGTGCTCATTTTATTTTCAGCTCATTTTACACATGAAAAAGCACAGTTCATACAACAGGTAGTGGAGTGCATTTAAAAGTTGGCCAATGAAAAGAGGTTGTTCTCTTTGTAGAAAAATCGTTGAAACAGAGAGCGAGTAGTTGGCATAATGTATCAATGGAAAAAAGAAGTAATTTACACTAACTGGACAAGTGAGCATAGGTTTAATTTAAATAATGGATATGATTGGAAGGATTAATAATTATGCATATGCACTTTAATATACAAGTTATCATGCACAACAGCCCTGCAGGAAAACAGGTCAATTTTATTGAATAATATTGCTGGCTCAAGAAATGGTGAATTATTAGACTGTACAGAAAAACCACAAACAAACAAAAAATGGACACTGGTTTTGTCCCAAGTAGCAAGGACGAGTGTTTTTGTGAGAATATATATTTCAATTTACTTTAATGTTTACGGCGCATTCCATGGTGCATATAAATGTTTAAATCAGCTAGCACAACATGCTTATATGCCAGCCAAGTACAACAGAAAATTCCGGCAAGACACTTTTCAATTAATATATTGCACTTAACACAGCAGGCAAAAGTCAAATAACTCAACTGTGAGACACAGACGCGATAAAGACAGTAAAATGATTTAAAAAACATCGCGGTATTACTGTTAGAAACGTTGTAAAGGCTGGGTCTGCCTTGCCTCAAAACGTTATTTTTGAACAGCAAATTTGCTGCGATGAAGCTACCTGGCAAGAAAAGTTTCTCCGTATATAGCGTGCCATGAACAAAGCTGGAGGTTATGCGACATTAGCAAATGATAGCAATGCAATGACGGCTCCTGACAGCAAAAGGAAAGGATGCGCCGTCGTTGCTGCAGTTGCCTTTGCATTTTTTCCGTACAGCCCTTCGTGCCCAATTACACAGTCAAGGCCGGCGGAGCCATGCCCACTTGTCCCTCGTTACCCAACCTCACACCGTTACGAGAGATATTCCGTACGAAGTCCCCCTGTGAACGGCGTGGCAAGTTTACAAACTGCAAAAAGTCATTTCGCCTGCTTTTCGCCCTGTTCCGACGACGCTTCGTGCACAGCGACCACAGGAAAAAAAAAACAAAAAAAAAACGGAACAAGTGTACTGTCACAAGCGGCAAACATGGTCTTCCTTCCCACACGTGTCACGGATAGATGCGTAAAGAGCCGGAGGGAAACGATCGCCAGCAGCGCTTACCGGCAACACGGTTGACTGACAACGGATGAGTTCCAAATCCTTATCGCTTGCAGCGCTCATCCATGAACGGCGAGACTCCGCGCGATGGGGGCGTCGCGGGACGCTTCTGCTCACCCATCTGGTGCACGCGCTGGGCAACCGGCAGCCGAGAAACTTAAACATTGCGTGACTGCCAAGGCTGCGAGTCAGTGCTTACGATCCGTACGACGCACGGAGCGGATCAACAATGCAGCGCCGCTTCGCCGCTCAACAAGTGGCGACGGAGGATTAGGGGAGAGGCGTCGACTGGTCGACGTCCAGCGCGCAGGCAGCTTATACGGCCGGCCCCGCACTTAACAGCCCGCTGAATGCGCGCTTTAGACTTTGTGCCTCGGTTGCGTTCATAGTGCGCCACTATGAACGAACCGAAGGCACAAAGTCTAAAAGCGCGCAATAAGCGGGTGTTAAGTGACGGGGCCGGGCTTATCGCGACGCAGCCGCTGCCGAGTGCCAAGTCGACGACACTCATTCGCCGTCGCCGGCGGTGGAGGAAAAAGCAGCAGGAAAAAAACAGCGCAATGCACGCACGACACTGCTGTCCGTGGCCTCTTTCTAGGCCACGCCTGGCGCTCCATCGCAGCAAGTTTGATGGTAGGATTTCAATTTGTGGGCGCAAACCACAACTTTAGAAGTCGGAGAAACTTTTTCTGCATCAGTAGGTCCACACATGCACTAAAGTGACTGTCAAAGCTTACAGAAAGTAAAGGGTCAACGGTGTGCCGATTATGTCATAATAAATTTATTTCTATACAGCCCTGCACTCTTCTAGAAGAAGCGATTTGGAGACACTGCGAACGATGTCGGACATTATGACCACCTGTAATGGGCGTAAGCTTTGTTGGCTTCACACTGCTTGTGCAGTTCATGCTTCTTCTTAACGACGCGTCCCTGGTTGTTGAATGCATCCAGCAGCTCTTTGGCCAGCTGCTCATAGAACCTCACTTTCGGATCCTTGTCGTCGACGGCCTCGATCATCCACTTCATGGACAGAAAACGCGATCTGTTCTGCGTCATGGGCACAGGTACCTGGTAGGTGATGCCACCCCGTTTTATAGGACTGAGTTCCATAGCAGGGCGACAATTTTCGAGGGCCTTGTGCAGTACCGTCAAAGGATTGCACTCGATCTGACTTCTGGCCTCCTCATCCGCCGCGCGGTTGTACTTGGCAAGCTGTATCCGCTTCACATTAAACAGCGCACGTTCAATGTTCTCTCTCGCAAGCGCTTTTTTACCTTCTCGCATCAAAAGGTTTATGAACTTGTGCAGCGTGGCGTCATAAAACACCGAAGTCGTCACGTCGCTTGGCGTGGCCTTGACAAGGACGAATTTTAAATTTTCCGCTTCTCCTGACGTTTTCAGTTCTTCTAGCTTCGTCTTGTCGGGAATAGGGTCTGCATAAATGTTGCTGTAAACGGACGTCCGCACAGGTATGGCGTAAACGGGACAAAACTTGCGAGTCACGACATTCTTTACGCGAAACATGATGCACCCAGCGGTGGAAGCGGCCATTTTGTTTTGAGTTAAGAGAGCCGTAGATCCGCAGCCTAAAATTCATAAAAAAAAACTGACATGTGCTTTCTAAATTTAAAAATATTTGCGCCTGTTAGAATCCAGAAATAATTGTGGGCTCTGTCACTTTTGTTTTCTAGCAGCACCTTCTTTCTTTAACGGTGGCAACACGGCCAGACTCATAGATCTACTACTACCAACACTACTACAACAGCGCCTCGCGCTGATTACAACCTCACTTTCAGGCCCGGACTGGAGAGAAGGCAGCGCGCCCCGCCGCAGCTCGATGGCTGGATGCCGTTGTCATGACGACGGTAGTAGCTCTATGGATGATACCAACGGTAGGTGATGACGATACGACGCTCTAGTTGGCTTTCCTCTGTACGTCTCTATTTGCTAGACAATGGTAACAATGGGGTATATGGAAGTTTCCTACCCCTGGCTTGCTATCTAGCCCATAATTCCTCCTTTCTCCTGTTGATTTTTCTTTCAATTTTACTTTTAAAATGTCTGATTTGACTATATTCCTATTTCAAATGGTTACAAGATAGATAGATAGGTACTTGAGGCCTTACCCTTTGTCAAAGAAAAGCCGAAAAGTGAGGCAAAAAGATGGTAATTTCCGCTAGGATCTCTGCGAACGTTATCCTTGCCTAGGTGCCTTTTTAAGGGCGGCAGAACACGCGCGCTGAGTGGTGTAGTTGTATAATGTTACGCTTCTAGAACAATCGTGAACCCGCTTCGCACGCGAGAGCCCAGGGTTAGATTCCCGCTGAACGAACAACATTTTTCTTTTTTATTTTATTTTAAATCACAGTTTGTTTTAGTGCAAACAAGCCATGGTAGCAAAAAAAAAAAAAGCAAACCGAAACTGAAGTTTGTGAAGCTCCGCCTTGCTGCTGCCGTCAAAATCATGGAGCAAGATCATGCGTCAAAATAAATAATTGGTTTTTGGGGAAAGGAAATGGCGCAGTATCTGTCTCATATATCTTTGGACACCTGAACCGCGCCGTAAGGGAAGGGATAAAGGAGGGAGTGAAAGAAAGGAAGAATAGGTGCCGTAGTGGAGGGCTCCGGAATAATTTCGATTACCTGGGGATCTTTAACGTGCACTGACATCGCACAGCACACGGGCGCCTTAGCATTTTTCCTCCATAAAAACGTCAAAATATAACGGTCCCAGAATCTCCGTGCCACCTGCAGCGCCAACTTTGAATGCGCGTTTAGAGCACTCCCAACGTTACTCTCCAAGCTCTGATCTGTGCTTTTAGCAGATGGGTAAGACAAACACTCCTTTCAAACAGTGCTGGGAATTGTTTCGTTCAGCTTGACGTCTGCGAGCTGCACAGAGTGCGCCACGCAGAAGTACGCTGTCACTTAATGACGGTCAGCTGTGGGGCGCGAGTTGATGCATGACTGAAAAAACTTCGGCGCAATGAAGACAACCGAAGGACGAAAGACAACACATGCGCACACTACCAACTGTTTATTGGAACAAAAGGGGAACATTTATAACCCTCATTCACCGTTCTATCGCTCAAAACCCAGTAACAAGTAATATGCAAATTACAACATTAAAAACAAAACGCAGAAGGCTTATCTACAATTTGCTTAAACCCCTAGCTTATGTAAAGATTGCACATGGTGTCAAAATTAAGCGTATACTTTTCGAAAGCTGAGCGCATCAAAGTTGACCACTTGACAGCACCGCCAATTCCGTCTCCTCCAGTCGTGTCGACATGGTAGTGGTTTTTTTTTTAAATAAAACTACTACCACCACCAGGATCGTCACTCAGCCGAGCTATTCATATAGTTTTGTGCGGGTGGGTTGCTGCAGCGCATGGCACAGGAGCGCAGCGGCGAAGCCGAAGTCGCCATGCGTTCGGTGTCCTTTTTTTTATCCTTATTCTTCTTTTACTCCTATTTACTGCTCACTTTTTTTTTTAAATCTCTTTTTGACGGCTGACTCGTCGCGAGTTCCATTGCTTCGGAGGAGATACATCGTCGCGCGCTGACGAAAGCTACAGTTTTTCCTTCCCAGGAGCCAATTATGGCGCAGTTTTTACACTAGCTACTATATGAGTCAATTAGGATGCGTCAGTACTGCAGAGCAAAGAAAAAGAAATGGGAGACAGGACGCAGACACAGAGGGAACTCAAAGCTTTCCTAAGTGTATTCTTGATTGCAGCGTGGGAATTTGGTCGGAATTTTAGCTAGAAAAGCGAGGTCTAATTTACGTGCTGAATAATGTCGTGTAGGTCGTACAGGTGCTCTTTCGCTTATGAGTGACACCGATTTTAGAGTGCCTTACTTTCCTTGACAATAAAGCTAGAAATTCCGAATGAGGTTACGAGTGCAACATTATGTAGTTTCAGTATATAGCATGCGGACAGATTCACAGTCGGGTCTGAGCTGTTTTGGCGTGCGTGCGATATTTTCACACTATGCCAAGAATTTCACGTTTTATCTATTTAATTTCTGTAGTACAGAAAATAGCAGCTATCAGGTTCTGCTCAGATCGCTCACCGCGGTCCGCACATGTTCATTCTGCTCGCAGTGTTGGACTAAATCCCCTGAATGCTTTCCCGGGTTTGGCGGGTTGATGAATTACGGATGACCGATCAATACAGACACCCACTTTTTATCGGACAGGTGGCAAGCGAATTGTTGGAAGTCCCAATGTTTCGCACATGTACGCGCTAAATAACCTGAAGGCCACGACAGTGCTCCACCAAAGAGTTAGCCGACGCTTGGTTCGCAGCACCCGTCGCTCTTGTCCTTGGAGCTGTCTCCTTCGTCGTCCACTGCAGGACCGTGAAACCCGAGCGCCTGCAAGTAGTGCAAAACTGCAAAACTGCAAGTAGTGCTCTCTTGCGGCAAGCAACAGTTAGACGCGAGATCCGTGCATGAGATTGACACTGGCAAAACCGCACAAAGCAAAACTGCAAGTAGTGCTCTCTTGCGGCAAGCACAAGATCAGTAAGGTGCCCAGTCTTCCGCACTAACCTTTAACAAACTATGCTGTTCGAAACAATTTTTTTTAGAACAAATAATTGTCACAAATGTAATTTTGTCAAATAAGTAGGAAAGTAGGGGTTTATGTTTGGTTTTTGGACGGTTATGCTTTTGATTTTAGGTAGAGCATTTACTTGCTCCTATTCCTCCTCTACCTGACGCAAAAAAATCAGCAGGAAACAACAATGGTTTAGACGTGGCTGCTGATTTCGTTTTCAACGTTGCTAAACTTCACTGTGGCTAAATTTAGAGCTTTTCAGCGGCCTACTGTTGACATAAATTACTTCTGGACAGAATTGTTCGAGTAATCAGAGTTGAAGACACAAACACAAGTAAGTACTGCTTTCGTGAGACCTAACGCAGATCGAGCAGAGATGTGATCACTTGCAGCAACCGAGCAAGCACCTCCGGTGGCGATCATTCGCACGCATATTTGCTCTGATGGAAAACATCCGTTTGCTCTGCTTCATCTTTTCATATTTGCGTTGGTAAGACAGTTAGGAAGAAGGCACGCACATTTCTTTGCTTGTGTTGTTCTCACGGGCGCACGTTAAAAAATCGCGATGATGTTACCCTGCGCTATTGCCGTGCCAACTGCGAAGTGGGCTGTGCCGCTTCAGATTCCAGCTGTTGGAAAACGGACATTGAAATTAATCCTCACACTCGCAGTCACCATGATGGAAGAAGCGGCAGATGACGCAAATGGGGATTCTACATTCGAGTTTGTGGCTGTCAAGGACGCTGCGATGAACCCCGATTCTTCAGAGACGAAATCAGGTATGGCGAGGATATATGCATGGGATCCTTGCCCTTTGCTGCTTTTGTTTTGATCCTGCTGAGTTCACGCACGGGTGGAAGTTCCACTTAAACTGTCCGCGCGCATTGAAAGCTTCAAATATGTGTCCGTCACAGTACGGAACGGTAACGGCGTTCCTTGCTCTCATGTCCTACCATGGTACCGGAAAGGGAACAAACCTACTTAGATGGCGGACGTCAGATACATTTGCAGCAAACTCGTTTCTGCTTGAAGCAAACGCGCTGGAGCTGGCGGGTCACTCCTGCGAAGAAGGACTCCAAGGAAATTCTGCTTGTAGCGGCTTATAACGTTTTTATGCGCGCACGTGAAGGTTGAGACTCGCCGTTAATGTGTGTTTACAGCACTGAAGCGGCTTAATTTATGCAAAAAGCGCCTGGTGATCATTTAGTAGCATTTGAATATAGTACCATATTTTCGACCCGTAATTTCTTGTCTGAAGAAGGCCGTAGTGTAGAGTACAGAATTACAACCATTTGAAAAGCTGGCTAGTTTCAATTTCACTTTCTGAAAATCAAGTTACTTCTTTTTCTTTACCATTTTAATGAAAGATTCTAATGTGACTTTATGGTGTTTTGCTCATTTAGGCTTTTGCAGCATAAGCTTAGATAGCAATATCTTTGTTACATCTCCATGTTTTATGGATAATTGGGCTATGGAAATGTCTGTTTACTAAGAATTACGAGTAGTTAAAAAAAACATGTAATCTGAAATTTATCTTTGTGATTTGTTATTTGTAACAGCAGTAAACGATCCCAAAACCAGACAAAAGAAACTGCAGTGTCCTTGGCTACTGTGTGCTTCTTTAATTTCGTTTTGCATCCGAGTGTTGCTGGCTTTTGCCAGCAGTCAAAAGCAGTGTGTTCAAGGCACACAACAGAGTATTTTCGTATCCGTGGTGGCAGAATGAGAAAGCAATGTAAACAAACACCTGTTCCTTTCAACCTTGTGTTTGATGTCTTATCTCCAGTGATGCAAAACTTTTATCATTGTGAAAAAATGATCTAGTTTTGAGAACAAACTTTCAGTTTGTAGGCGAATTGGATAGGGGGATATTTGCTTTGCTATTCAACAGCTTGAATAACTGTACATCCTTGGAGTATTATACCAAGGCACTTTTCATCAACATGCCAGATTTTCTCTTTTCTTGTTAATCTCGAGCATTGCTCAAACCTGAGTGGTAAACTTCAACTTTGGCACGTACTGGTCAGTAACTTTATTTTGCCTCTCGTAATTACTGCAGAAATTTTAGCTGTTAGTAGTCATATAGAAAAATGACCCTTACCCTTCTTACTTCTTATTATGTGAGTGTTATAGAATTTTCTGATGAATTGGGGTGACAAGTTATCAAACTTGACAAATGTAAAAGCACTAAAAAAAAGAAAGAGCAGTGACTAAGATATGTCTCAGCATGCAAAAGGTGTTGCATTTGACAAGCCAAGATGACTGAGTAGTTAACAGCAGGTCTGGAACGATTAGGAAGTTGGCAGAATTAAGTAATGCTGTGTGAATGCAGTTGTAGGAAAATCAATTCATTGATATGATCTTCACCTGCTATTCGTTTCTGCAACCAGTGTTGTGATATTAGAGCCTGATGATCAAGAACTAGCAAAGGGCATTTGAGAAAATTTGGTGATGAGGAACTGCCAAAGTTATGGGTTATTGCCACATAGTAAAGGTTGTAATGACTGGAATTTAAGGCTAGCATTCCAAATTATGACACTCAGGTCACCTTTGTATCGCTGTGCATTTAACTGTATACATCAGTGTCTGAGATGTGCAAACTGGGATGTGCAAGTCTGTTGTTTGGCTTCTTTTCGCTCACTTAAACAAAAGGACAAAGCTCAAACTTAAACAGTAATAAACAATAATACCTAAAATATACAGTTGATAATGTAAGCTGTCAAAAGCTGAATTACTAGAAGCTAGAAGATGAGCAAGAAAAAATGTTGACCACTGCTGATTGCCGGCGGTTGCAACTGTCAGAAAGAAGCTTTGCTGTGGAAAGAGAATTGTTTTGTGGCTGAGAGTGTTTAGTCAGAGGCCAAAGTGTGTCACAGATGCTGTCTGGAAAATGTATGTAGACAAGCAAACTAAAGTTATATCTCTCTGTAAATATTTGCTAAGAAATGACTGTTTGCTAAAAGGTGCATCTGAAATGTTGTTCTTACAGTCTGATGGAGACTTGAATGCAGTCTTTGCATTACCCTCTTACACAGCGGATAGCAGTACAGCAAGCGTGGAGAGGACGCCACAGACAGGTCTGTCAACCCCACCAGCTGTGACCAGCGTGCCGGCAACCTTCCAGCCAGTGATGCCCCCTCAGACAGTGACCCAGAGCCAGGCACCGTTGCGGCCAGTGATGTCACCATTCCAGCACACCTCTTATCCTTTGAGTAGTGTGCGTCCGTCACAGGTTTCTGCAGCAGCGCCAGTACCTGGGCCCTATACATCACCGTTTCCACCGCCTCCGCAGCCTGCCTACCAGCCACCTCCAGTGCCAGCAAGCACGCAGCACCCTGCACCACAGCAGGCACCGCCACAGCAGTAAGCTAAAGCTCCGGACTGGACATGCATGCTGAAATTAATTAAGCTTTATGCATGCATTAATTTTTTTGCTTGCCTTTCTCTGTGCAGTTTTTAAGCGTAAAAGTCTAGAGGTGCAGGGACTCAGGAACATTTTTTTGGAGCAGGGGACAAGATTTTGAGTTTGTTTTGTTATTTGTCCATTCCATGTTTCATTTCGTATTTATTAAGTATAATTTTTGTCTATATTTTTCTTATTTTGCACTTTTAAAAGGTGTACTTGTTAATATATAAAACTTAAATTGAAATGAGCACCGTTATAAAGATATAAGTAGGAAGCGTGGTCCCTGCATTGCAATAATTTGCGCACAGTCTGTTCCAAATCCACTAACCATGCCCGTGGACAGAAGTCAGTCAGTCAACGACTTCTGCTGAGACAGGATTGCCCTAGGTTACTCAGAGGAAATGTTTTACGACTGGGTAAGAAAACAACAAGCTCAGCCCCACCGTGCTTTGCAATATTCACATGATGATCTGAGTGCAAGCAGTTGGACACTGGAGGGGTGCTGCCCCCTCTGAACAAATGTTGGAGGGGGGGGGGGGGCGGGGGGGGGGGCAGCCGGCCCCCTTGCCTTTTCCCCTATCTATCCTGGAGTCCCTGTGGAGAGGCAACCTTCTGTGTGCTATGAAAAGCAAATTGGATGAAGCTGAAGCATTTCTACAGGGTGGTCAGAATTGTGCTGAGATATGGTGGTTATGAGTAGTGTCGTTGAGCAATTGTCTGTGAGCTGAAGATTCAGTGCACTAGATGGCTCGATAATAGGTAAATGCACCTGCACATCCAAGAGTGGTATCACGACAGCAGATTGCAGATTACAGCAAGGCTAAGGTTTTGCAGCCCAAGCTCGTCTCGTTGCAAGGTTTCTTTCTATGATGATGCTTGATGGTGCCAGGTGGATTGCTGGAAACTGTTGCTTGCTTACATCTGCTGCTAGTGGTTGGCAGTCTGACAACATTTTTTTCCTCAATGTTGGATTGTAGCATATGCTAATGAATAGTTGTGTTGGTTGGTTCCCAAATACCGTGCACTAACTCACGGGAGCATGATAATAAGAATCCAAATGTTAGCTTTGGCAGTTGCAAAACTGTCTTCAGAACATGGATATTTTATTTTTATTTTATTTTGTTTTACGAGTGGCTTGTGGGATGCACGTCTTATTGGAAAGTATTTGGAGGGGGTGTAGTTTCTGACTCCCTGACACCCTCACCTATTTTCGGCAAGTTTGGGGAGAATTTACTAGTGCAGAGGAAGGTTAAGGGCCAGCAATGCACTTTACTTGCGAGAGGACTTGTGATAAATAAGCCTGGGTTATGCTTCTGGCAGGGAACTTTGTGAGATTTGTAATATTAGCTGCATAATGCTGACAGTATTGCTGCATGAACTCACATTTTTCTCTGCATTTACAGTTTTTTACATCTTGTTTTTAATAAAAATTCAGTTGAAAAGTGGCAGCATTTTTGAACATGCATTGCTATGCATGGCTTGATTACTTTAACAATGCACATAATGAGGACAGTAGCTTTGCATTATGGCTTTGGTGAATTTCTACACTAATAAGCCTGTGTGGCTTTTTTATTTTTATCTTCTCTTGCACTCTGACACATTTCCTACATATCTTTTGTTATGGCTGAAACGTCTCGATATGAATTCATAGTGCATATATTTAATTCCTATATTCTGCGCTACTGCAGATTGCTGCTGAAGCTTTTGCATGGGCAGTGGTGTCATCAGCATGCTTTTTGTTCTTTTTTCTTGCTAGCCCCATTAGCATGCTTGCATCTTGTTCCAGGTACTATGCAGGCCAGCCTAGCTACCCCTACCCTGCATACTCGTAAGTGCCTGTTTCGCTGACATAATAGTGTCACGAGCTGGGGCTCATGAGTGGGGCTCATGAATGTACAGTATATCTGCGTGCAGCAGCAGCAGCAAAGGTGGTCTGATCTTTGTGAAGCGGCGACTACAGCATAGGTTTGCACTCCAACGTGAAACTAACCCCCTAAACTCTAGGACACCTCAATGACAGTGTGTCAGTGTGTGAGATAAATTGCATGTATTTTTATGTTTATCCAACCTTTCTAGAGAAATGGCTGGATGCATGAAACTTGACAGTGTAGTGCAGTGAAGTTTTGCTCATTTGCAGTGGCTCAGGTGACCAGTCCTTCTCAGTTTCCCTACCAACAGACTATGAGCATGGTCTTCTGCCATCACCATCATCATCTGGCAACAATAGCATGTGGGGCTGGTTTAAGGGCAGTGAGTTCCTTAATAAGGTGGCAGAGAAAGCTAAGGTATGTCATGCTCTTTTGTTCTTACTTTGGCATTTGCGAAACTTTTGGAGTTCAGTGACCTATTATATGGCTAATGCCAAGTACATCTAGACTCTAAAGGCTGGCTCACATGCAAGCAACGGAGTGATTTAGCTGCACTTCTAGTAAAAAATTTCCAACTTGTTGGAACCTCGTCGCTATGCCTACTCGGGCCACTGTGACGGCTCGAAGCACATTCTTGCGCCATGGCAGCAGCAGTCGCGAGCATTTCCACTTGCATGTGAAACAAGCTTAATAAGGTCATGACTGCATGTTAGGTTTTGAACTATAACTATTGAGTTGCTCTTTTTTCTTATCCATCCATGACACGATTCGTACATGATACGAGGCATGAGTTCTTGTTTTTGTAAAGCTCCAGGAATGTGAAAACAAGGCTTTCTTGAACAGAGCAACCTTGTAGCTCATGGTGTCTTCAAATGGCAAGCTGCAGTTTCTTGTGGAAATCTGCGAGATGCACTTTGTCATGTGTGCTGTCTACTTACGTACGTCGATGCAGCTGCGGATGCCACAGGACCACAGTGCAATTGTTGAAGCAGCTCACTCTGTGTAGCCCTAGAGCACTTGTTTTCTGGTACTGAATTGAATTTACATTTCATCATGTCATCCTTGTTTGAACTAATATAGCTCATTTGTTAACATGCAACAGCCGGCACATTAGTATGCTATGACGTTTGCTGTAATTGTTAGAAAGCAAAATCTGCATGCCAACCCTTGATTTACATGGTATCTTGGTGAAAAACATGTACTGTCTCAGAATACAGGCAAGTTTGTTGCATTTGAATCTTCCTTGCATTCCAGAACTCTGTTGATTCAATGATCACCACACTGGACCCAGGAATGAAGGAGTTCATTTGTAAGTGCTCATCTGGAGTGCCCTTCTTGTACCTTTGGACATGTCTTGCATAGTGTCAGTCTAGTAAAACCATATCCAGTCTTGCGGCCTTGAAGGAATAAATGTATGCTTTGTATGTGTGCAGCTTGTAAAACAAAGTCAAGTGTGCGCTTGTTGCATCATTGAGTAAAAGACTGGATAAAGATTGAACAAGTTTATTATAATCAGAGTGGCATAATTTACAGTTGCCTATATGCAGATGTTCTGAATTGTCATTTTACCAGAAACAGCTGAATTTTGAAATGCAGTGCCAGGAAACTTCGCATGGGAAAATTTTACTGTAAAATTAAATGTCTAAAACTAATCTCACATTTCTGAACACCTTGTTTTATTTGAAATATTTTGGTTCCTGTTAAGCTGATACGTTTAGTTTAGTCACTTCACTGTTTAGTTACACCATCAGATATGGTGTCTGAAAAAATCTTCCTTGAGATTAACTTCACTTCGATAAATATTTCAGGTGAACCAACACCTTTTCTAGTTTAGTCTTTTATCAGGACACCTTAGGTACATCACTTCAAAAAAAAAAAAAAGTTATTTGTGTCCACGTAATCGAAAACAGTGCCTAGAAACAGGGCAAGAAGGACGACACTTTTGCCTTTGCTGCTCACAGTACAAGCTACAACTGTTTTGTTTTTGAGCTTGACAAAGATTGTGGTACAGAAATTTGCTCTTGAGTGCACACTTTATTTTCTTATTTGTTTATTTTATTTCTTTATTTTATTTAATAATTCATTTGATACCTCACAGGCTCCTTTTGGAGTACTGTGTGAGATACGTCACATAAAAGCTGAGAAACGAAAGAAACGTGAGTAATTAGATTTCTGGAGAATCACTGCTTTGCTGCAGTTTATGCAGTTAAATATCATGTGGTGTTTGTGGAGTAACAGCTTCTGAGGATAGCTGAGTGTCCTTAGCCTTTACTTGCCAGTGTTCCATAATTGGAACATATGGAACTTAGTTATTCCCCTTCAAAATATACCTTTCTTCTAAATTTTTTTTTATTACTGCATGATGATTGTAGAAAACATAGCAACTATAATATTTATTACTGGCTTGTTTAAAGGCTTTGAATTATTACTGATAAACAGACATATTTTTGGCCTTGTCACAGCCGATTGAGTGTTTGTGGATCCCTTTTGCAGGAAAAAAAAATTGTCGGAATGTGCAAAATAGAGTAGAAGTAATGACAAATAGTTGATGATTGCATGAAAGAAAACTAAAGAACTTAAGTCTGTGTGTCCTTCAGTGGCAGTGAGTCTTATGCAAATGTTCATTTTCTTGGAATATTGGCGTTTAGCAGCAGCAAATTTCAGAGAGGCGGTGTTCGAGTTCTGCTTTACAGCAGCTGGCATAAGCACAATCCCGTTCTGTCTATTGAATGTGTGGGCACAGATTTTCAGACGTTATCAGGCAACATGTTTGTGGGCAGCGTCCCAAGGACATGCTACGTATGTTGGACCCACTGTGTATGTTGGACCCACTGCATGTCTTCGGGCTCTCACCTTCCTGCCTTCCTGCTACGTGCAGCATCTGAGAGGCTTTTCGAAGCACTTGGGGCATCTCACAATCACACTTCTCATCCGCTGATGGCAGAGATTGCAGGAAATGAAAGGCAGGGAGCATGCAGTGCGTTGTTACACACCGCTTCTCCCCTCTAGAGTGCACCCCAAGTGAACATGACAAAAAGCAATTTTTAAGGCAGCGTGAAGCACGTGCACAGAGTGGTCACATGATCACTGAACAGAGCCATATGTGCATCATCGTGGGAGTTGCGTATGATAGCTAAGCCATAAAAGCCATTGCTGAAGGAATGCTTTCCTGCTTACCACGGCTTCTGAAGCGCTGAGTGTGATACAGCTTGCATGGTGTAAGAAAACGTTATTCAAGCATAGTAGTTTTCTCGGTAATTTACAAAGACATTGCAGGCAGCTGTAGGCTGTCCTCAGATAGCAAGAAAAGAAATTCGCACTGCACAGTCATAGAAGCTGTTTCAGGGGGCATCATTAGTATGTATTGTGTGTATGGGAAACGCCAATGTTCCAAAAATGGAAAAATAGAAAAAAAACATGCTTAGCCATTGTAAATGCAGCGACATTTTTTTTCTCATTTTCTTTTAGAAAGCATATGTGGATTGTCATTAAGAATTTTTGTCTCCGAACCACTGCTTCATAGTGCGGCATTTAAAAGGTTAAGCTCAAGCTCAGCTGTGAATGTGCCGTTTATCTGCATCATAAAGACATTCTTGCCATTAACTTTCACCAACAGATTCGGGTGGAGACATTGACATCCTGGTGGCCTCTCATGATGATATCCGTGTCATTGGTCCAGTCCGTGAAGCATTTCAGAAGGTTTTTGGAAGGGCCACAGTTACAGGCATCACCATGCCTCCTTCCAATATGGCTCCCCAGCCTGTTGGATTTGCAGCTGGTCTCAAAGCAGCCGAAGACAAAATCACCTCGCTTCAACAACAGGACGTGTGCCTGCTGCCCAAGCCATCGTGGCTGTTGAGAGCTTCATTGTAGAGCTCACACCGGACAGGTATGCTAAAAAGGCATTATTGTTCACTGTGAGCAGAACTTGATTGGTTGGTCTTGCAATGCAGTTAAGAGTGACTAGGGCACGACGTTATATTACTTATTTAAAGCTAGAAATTGTTGCTTTATGATGATAGGGTGGTAGTGTGACCTTCAGAATTACCACTTGATTGTTTCGCAAAGACTTCCCACCTATATAAATGTCAGTGCGACATCGCCTATACGTCCTCTATATTTCTGTATATTTTATATTTGGAGGAAACTACATAGTTGGAAATGCTTGTCGTGCCATTAAGAATATGGCCAAACAGGACAGTCCAGTAACTGTGTCATGCCTTCATGGCCCCAGTTTGAAAGGAAATTTTGTGTAAAACGTAGCATCTTGATGTGGGGGCTAAGGCCTCGTCAGGCTCCCGAGCCTTTAGCCTTACGCCACCCGCAGGAATTAACTGTATTACTTCCTGCAAAATAAAGTTACTTACTTAATTAAATGCTCCTGTCGCTACGGAAAAGCTGAGGAATGCAAAACTTGAGCCCATAAGATAATGGTTCGCACCTCTGACGTGCACATGATGGCAGGCATGGTGACGAACAGATGGCCCCATCTCTGAGAGCAGTCTGGCCGCTTTAGTTTCGGTTTCACTTTTCTGGGATTTGCGCCAGCCCTCAGTGGCGGTGGCTCGACCAGCCAGCCAATCTAACCCAGCCAACCTACCCAGCTTAGCACCATTTCAGACGTTAATTGGCACGTTGCTGGTGTTTTATCCCCCCATACCCCCGTTTTTTTTCGCCACTTGGGCGCTGCTGAGCTGTTTCCTTCGCTTCCGTTCGCGTGGTTAGAGTTGTCGAGTGTGCCAAAGCTGTACACTCGACGCATGCTGTTCACGGTTTGTACTACGTTGAAGCTTCGTCACACGCAACGGTGCCGCTTATGAGGGGTGCAACATGATAGAAGTGGAGTTCTGCTGCGGTGCATCGTGAAGGATTCGGGGGGCCCTTACAATTCTAGAGCAATTCTGCTTCGATGCTCCCGACAGTATGCATGCGATAAAGCATTGATGGAAACGTTAAAAAATAGTCTTTGCCGTGCTGCTCTCTTCTCAAAATCATGCCACCATTGCCCAGTCTTTTGCGAAATAAATTTGCCCTGAAGCAAACAGTTCTTGACAGTTTTTCCGGAGTCATTTGATAATTCAAACTTTCAGATAATTTGAAAATTTTTTCCGGTCCCTTGAAATTCGAATTACTGAGCTTTAACTGTATAGCGTACACAGCTCTAGTTGTGCGGCTAGTTTCTTATGAGTGGCAATGTCACTGGTTACAGAAGAAAAATAAAAATTTACTGGTAAATATGAAGTGTCGCTGGTCATTGGTGCTATGTCTTAGCTGAGCTCTCCTAAGTTCCACATGGCCACTGTTAACGAGATCCCATTGTGAAAAATTGGAGGGGACACTTAAGCTCCGCCTTTAAGGGTATGACATGATAACATGCAGAATTGGTAATTCTCTTCTTAACATTCATAGACCCCTGGGAGTCCTCATAGCAGTCCTGGAGCAGTGGCGCAGCAATTAAGTAATGCGCCACTGCCCTGTAGTGGCATTTGCTGCCACCAGTGGGGCTTGTATGACCCAGGTTCTTCCCATGTAATCTCTCGTGACCAATCATTAATTTAACTGCCACCTGCCACAATGCACAGTTTGCTGAATACTATCTGGTGGGCAGGTTGTAATGATGCTTCAAGGTTACATGGCCTAGGTGGCCTACCTGCCTCCCCAAGTTGCTTCTCGGGGGATTTTTAGTGGATTTTTTGCTCACATTCAGTGACGCTGATGATGCTGCCAGATTTTCTGTTTTCTGCGACACAAGCTTCATAACACTATCACGTTAAAAGAATGTGTAGTTTCTAGGCAGCATCTGATGCTTGCATTTAAGCAGTGCTAAAAGCAACTGCTTCTCTGGAACAGCTGGCACGCTGTATCAAAAAAAGGTTTAATCTCTGTGAAGGTGCCGTTACACTAGGCCAGCAGTCAGCCAGCTAGGTCTGCCAACCCTGTGTCCTCATGATGTCAGTGTCTGTGTTGCACTGCATCGAACAGTCGGCTGACTGTCAGCATCACTGCTGTGTCGCTTGCAAGACTGTTGTTGACCGATAGTCCGTCACCCTTCTTGTCACATCAGTGAGACAAACCTCTGAGACCTCCCACCAACTGCACTGTCTCACTCCTACTCTCCTATTGTTGCACCTTATTGCAAAACCAAGCTCATTTTAAACCAGTGTTAAAGCACAATTTATAATTATCTGCCCAGAGTGCTGCCCAGTACTGGGTGGCACTGGTTGCTATGGCAGGTAAGCAGGGCACAAAGAATGGAAGCAAAGTCACTGTAAGATAAGAAGCTGGCAAAACTTGAAAAAAAAAAAAGATGCAAAAGGTTAAAAGGATTTAAATCAATGACCTTCAGTTTCAGTACCCACTGTGGTAGCCACAGGGCAAGGAGGGATGGCGACCTTTTTTTTAGGGGGGGGGGGGGGGCATTAGAAGTGAGGATGTGCTTCTCTGCTGATGTGTGTACTTTTTTGGAGTGCAAAATTAATGAAGGCAGCTAGATGTTCGCTGCTAAACATATACAGAAGGTTCTCTCAAGCTCCCTGGATGCATATTGGTGATCTTTTGAATCTTGCCGTGCAGTGTAATAATCGGTACAATTTCGGGCAGTGTTCACAGGGCCGGTTGTTGGTTCTGCTGTGTTTGCGCACACGTTTTTTGATGCACATTGAGTTCTACCTCAAAAATTCCTTGAAGATGTGTCACATAGCTTCAAAATTGGCCAGTGGAGCAGTGATGCACATAATTCACTTGCAATTAAACAATTTCGCATTTGAAGGACAGGAGGATTGACAACTGTGCTGGCTAGAGGAAAAAACATGGAGCGATATAGTGCGCAGCAGTTGTTGCTTCCACCTTTTTTTTACCATACAGTAGATCATCACTTCTTCTCTTCTTTAGCCCCTATTTCATTCCTTTTGCACGGTTCTTTGCACATAGAAAATCTGTGAACGTAGTGCGTTTGTGCTCGTGGCTACGACGTGAATTATATGTTCATTTCTTTTGTTTATTTCAGCCTTCTGATGCCTCACTTATCTTTCTGAATGCAAATTCTTTCTTATCTTGCTGATGGCTGTTTTGTTTCAAATATCAGATCTTCAACTCTCGCCATCCTGCCCTCCTTGAGTGAAAAATGCGGCCACAGACATTTTGCACACATGCAATGCCCCATCCTTTTTAGCATATTTTCATGGTTTTCGCTCACGTGGAGGCAACAGATTATGAGATGCTATGCAGCAATTATACATTTTTTATTTTAGGTTAGTGCCGGAAGCATATTCGCCATCGATAAGGTACATAGAATTGGGTTCCATGTTCCAGAGATGTTTTTGCTTCGCGGCCAATATACCGAAGTACCATCCACCGACGGTTAGCAGATTTGTTTTGTTTGTGTCGTCGGCCTCGAAGCATGCCACACTACACTAGCATCTAGTCATTGGCTGCGTCGGTGTCACTGTCAGTCTAGTGTAACAACATGGTCTGCTACAAACGCGGTGTGCTGGCAAATTGGCCATTTGTTGGTGTCATTGTCGGGTCGGCATTGGCGTCGTGTGACAGTGGCTTTAGCTGTTTAGTGCATCAACCTTCGATCACCGTGTAGTTGAGACATTTACCATTGAGAAGTCCTTAAGGGAAACATCATTGTGCATTGTGAACTCCCTCTGTGGTACTGTAGAGTAAACATACTGGTAAACATTGACAACAGCTCTTTCTCTGTTACCTTTTGGTTAGTTACAATGCAGTGTGTCAGAATTTTCCCCAAAACATGATCTGTTGCATGGCTATTTTTTGAATATTGTGGTAGTGGTTGACTAAGATCCTTGTCTTTTGTCTTTTTTTCCAGTTGGTTTGACATGCATTGCCTGGTGCTAAAAGACGACCCAAATGGACTCTTCCTGCACACATTTGGCCAAGCAACGCCTGTCCCTGCTGAATTCATTGCAGAGATACAAGACAGAACACCAGCTGACTACCCGCTTCGCTGGTGTGGCCTTGCAGTTACTGTTGGAGAGGTGGCGAGCCCACGCCTGGTGGTGCCCCAGTCAGAATGGAGAGCTATGCTGGGTGGTGTGCCTGACACACACTTAGTCTGCTCAGCTGCTTGTGCCCTGGCCTCCATGTACAGGAGGGCACTGCGACGGTGACCCTGAGGTCAAATCCGCGCTTGCTTTTCCCATGTCAAAATCTGTATAAAGCTCTTGTCTCCCTTGGTCTGGGGTCTCTACCGAGCAGGTTGCTGTGTAGCCACCAGTGCTTCCTGCCATGCCTGTGGTAAGCTTGAAGAAACGTGAGCTGCATGTGCGAAGAGTGTTTATGTGAAGTGAACAGGCATAGGTCTGTTGACTTCAAACAAGAATGTCAACTTTTTCTCCATTGGCAGACCACACAAAGTGGAGATATACATGGAACATCAGATAGGAGGTTTTATGGAAGGGTAATGCTGACTACAGCAGGTTTTCCTGCAAGTTCGAACTGTATTGTAGCACATGTTGTTCAACTTACTTCAGTGCTGCTTTGTATTACCTGGTTTCAATTTGTTCTATAATAGGGAGAACTATGTGATGTCTGTCAGGGAGAGTGTTGCCCTAGATTTTATTGATTGGGTAAGGTGTCGATAGTTTCAGTATTAAACTCTTACATGTGTGCATGCATGCACAGTTTTATCTTGTGGTTATGCAGTTACTATAGGAGGCCATGTTTATGAAAAAAATCCTGTGGGAATATGCCCGATATTATTAGGAAGGAATTAGCAGCACCCATAAAGACGTGTTTATGTTACCAAAAGGTAGCACGGCCACATTTTTGACAATGACATGTAAAATTTTTCATTAGAGGTTCCTATAAATGTTGCACTAAACTTAGCCTTGCTTGGGCTGAGCCTGTCAACTGAAAGCTTTTTTGTGAACAGCACATTAGTAAATCTTCGTAATTAAACTGAGACATCACCAGCTGTCAGTTTCACACGTATGCTGGCTATAGGACCTAAAAGATAAATAATCCTTCACAAGTAAAGACTGCTTCATGAGTCGAAAAACAATAAAAGGCCCTAAACATCACATAGTTATTTTCTGTTAGCCATGTAAAAGCAGAAATGGTTGCTGCCAGGGCTAATTACATAATTGGATACATTTTTGGCAAAACTTATGCTTCAGTTTCATGGGAGAATCTCAAATGTATTTTTGATTATGCAGGACAAAGCTTAATTCACAGTGGATTTGCAAGTCGGTCGTGTACTACCTTCTGCAGTCTCTATACTCCACGACAACTTTTATTGGCAGTGCAGTGAAGGCTACAGACCTGAAACGCAGTCTTTCGTTTTGTGCAGTGAAATGTTACCTCTGGTTGCAGTCAATAGTTTACACCTAAAACACATTTTACTGGTAAAACTCGTTAATAAGGCATATTTCTGACATAAGTGCACCTTTTAAATGTTGGAGAGTCATAGCGAAAAGTAATTGTTATGATTAGAACAAATTTTTTTCGGGTACGGCCAGTTACACAAAGGTTCCATGATTGCACCAGCTATGCTGCCTGCATTGACAAATCGAAGCAACCACACAGCATGAAACATGCCAGGCAGCTGTCCTGTGGCTGAACTATTGGCTGAGTGACACAGTTACCGACGCGCCACCCGTGTACCTTTCTCTTCACTGCCAAGAAACGTCGCCGAGTGTAGCCGGGGCCCATCCAACATTGGAGGACGGTAGCTTTGTATGCCGAGTAGCACCTGTCAAGCTCTGTCATGCATGTTCACTGCCTAAATTGTTGACTCTTTTTTTTGCTTTTCTTGTTGAATATGCAGCACCTCCTGCTAAAAGCTCATCAAATGTGCATTTTTTGCTCTTTCTTCTTGTCTCTAGCGGGAAGCACTTGGGTATTCTTTGGCACTGTGGCCAATTCTAGAAATGTTTCTGATGCACGGGCTTTGTGAAATCAACTTGCACGAGTTTAGTGATAGCAAAGATGATTCTTTTGTCACAAGGAGTTTATGTGATGGCTTCAGAGGAGCAAAAGGTGGCACAAAAGAGACAATAATTTGTTGCAAGGCAAGGGCCACCACTGGTGATGTTCCTTTTAGGGAATTTGAGGGCTGAATTTTGGCAAAAAGGGAATTTCTGTGGTGTTTCAGGGAATTTTATGAGTCGAAATTTTCTCACTTTTTTTTTTCCCAAATTGACGGAGTTTTAAATCTACTACAGGTGAAAAGTGCCTGTAACAGGGGTTTTGGAGTCTAATGAAGGACATTTTCGGCTGCAGCATGGAGCATCTGTGGCCTCCACCCAGGAAAAATGCCTTGAGCACATTTATGTGTAGTCAAATTATTATTGAAGAATCAAGACCCAAAATGTTTTGTCCAGTATTTGTACCTTCTTAGAAGTGTCTGATATTTGCAGAATAGTTTGTGACCACAACTGCCACCAGTGGGCAAAACTTCTTGACCCTGAAGAGAGAAACACATCTGAGCATTTCTTGTAGTTTGGCACAATCAAATGCAGATTGTTTTTTATTGCAACCAGTGTAGTTTTCTTTTGTAAGTTTTGGGGATGGCTACCCATGTTTGAGTCCAGGCAGTAGTTTCGAGTAATAGTTACAAAAATCCGCATAAAACTAGAGGATGTGTAGCACCATCCTGATGCTCCCTCGTGTAGGTCCCTCATGTAATGTAGCCATGTGTTGCAAAGTAGGCGGCTGCGAATTATGACTGGGTGTAAACGTTTCTGCCACCTATACTGCTGCCTAGTTTGTGTGTGCACTAAGATCACAGAGAGCTTGAAGTTGGTTGTAGCTTTTGACCAATACCAGGTCTGGTGACGGTACTTCCCAGTTCACCTTATAGTGACGTGAAATATGCCATTCTTCTAAGAAAACGTGAAATATGCCATTTTTTTTAAGAAAAAGGATATTAATGCACATTTTTTCACAGAAAAGAACAGTAGTACCAGTTGTTAATGAAAGCTGAAAATGTGTTATTCAGGAATTTGGTCTGCCAGTGATAAAGGAGTGATTGTTCTGCCTTTTCTTTGTTTGGGCGGGGATTAATTCAGAAAGCACCATACCAAAATGTGGAGTCAGCAAAACATTTATTGAAATGCTGCAATAGAGCTAAATGTGGGTGCGGATGAACCAGTGCTTCAGGAACAGGAACCACTTAGTATGTTTGTTTCCAGTGCCAATTTGAGGTCTTACAGTAAACAGGTTTGAATTTCACTGCCACTGTGCTTGGAAATTTGATTAAAATTTTTGGGGTACAGCAGGTTTCATTTATATATAAAACTGTGGTGAGTGGTAAACATTTGTTCTATGGCAAAGCACTTGCATGGTGCCGCACCCACCTTCAGCAACATATCCGAAACCCACATAAAGCTATTCCATTCCACAGGACACAAATCCCGTTCCTGTCCTGTCAATGACTCGAACCAGAGTGTGCAGAGATGGGAAGTATGGTAGAGAAGCTACAGCAGCTGGTGTCTTCGCACCTAGACCAGACGTAGTAATGAGCGCCCAGTGAGTCAGGATTTCGAGTAACTAGGATTGCAGGATGCAAGCTATTTTCCTTAAATCTTTTTTTGTTCTGCAAAAACCTTTTATTAGCTACGCACAGCTCCTCACATTAAAACCTCCTTCAGTATGTGAGGTATTCAGACGTTATATAAAGCAGGCCTTCCTTTACTTCAGCATGTGTAACAGAAGGAAGCCTAGGTATATATCAAGTTCCACCAGCATTTTCCCAACACCGCAGGTTGTGCAAGGACATTGGGGCTACAGTGTGTGTTCATGTAACCCATGCACAGCATTTTTGTCAAACGCCACTGGGTTTGCTTCCGAGTTGTGCAGTGCAGCATGTGTAGCATTGTCAGCACTCAACTATCATTAAGGGGTGAGGGAACTGAAATTAAAAGGTATACAGAGGTATATATAAGAGGGCTGCACATCCTCTTGGCATTTTTGTACAAATATCAAATACTTTCCTTGACGAATTGGTGTTAAGAAATTGTAGAAACGGAGCTGTGTAACAACCTTTTAAGCACATTCACCTTTACTCAGGGACAGATTTCTGTGGCTACACAGAGGAAGCTACGAGCGCGCGCTGCCAGCTTAAATGCCCGTCTCTCTCCTTTCTGAGCGTGTGATAAGAGTGCACCTGTGGAAGCTTTGTGCCTTGCCCTCGTAGCTTCTACTGCATAGCCACAGAACGCTGTCCCCGAGTACAGCTTCTTTCGAGGGCCCTTCACGCAGTAGGCCCGATAAAAACAGTTTGAATTTGAGCACCATAACCCATGACACTGTACTCTGAGCTAGTTTCTTCTTGTTACCGTCATTTTAACAGGTTTTCCTTAGTCATGTTGGTGAACCTGTTTATGCTGACATGCGTCTTGCCTGTGAGCACGTAAGGCGCTGCCAACTTGGCAAAATTTCACATCTTTACAATAAGCACCTCACAAACAGCTGAATGGTATGGCTTCTAATGACGTCACAGCTATAATAGGATGAGTGAAATGCACTCTTCACTAAATTAACTGCTCAATTGTGGATATTTTCCTTTATTAGAATTAGTCTGTTTACTTGTCTTTATGGCCCAAAATGCCAAAAATTTTAAGAGTTATGATTATGATTAAGGTTATGATTGGAATTTATTACAAAATTACTAAAAGAATAAGCATATGCTGACTACACACAAGTGAGGTGGGTACACTCGAAGCATGATTAATTCAGATTAGCATTCTCAAAAAGAATCACGTGCTTCTGTGAACAAAATAGAGCAAACAGTAATAATGAAGTGTCTGGTGCTATGGTCTTAAGATCATCAACACTGCAGTTCTAATTCACTGGCACAGTGCTTTGTATTTATTTTGATCTCCTTTGACACTTTTTGGTATGTGCCAAGATCTTGGTGTGTTTTCCTATTTTGCCCATTCCCAAGTCTCTCAAACCCCATGCAGACCCTACTATCCCATGCTTAGGTAGCAGAGACCCTCACATGCCAAGTCGTCTGCTTTCAGTGTTGTGCTACAAAAGTGCAGAAACTACAGCTTGTTATGAGTGGCTGCTTGTATTATGAGTGCTGTGATCTACGTATATACACTGGAGAAAATTTAGCTTTCAGGGCAGAAGTGTGATAAAAATTGTTTTAAGGGCTGTTTCTCTCAAACTTTAAAAGAATGCTGAATCTTGCAACGCTCAAGTACACACTATCAGTTGTACCCATTATGCATGATATATGTTTTTAGTATCAATGCCACTATCAGTTGCACCCATTATGCATGGTATATGTTTGTAGTATCAATGCTTATCACCTTAAATCAATCTCTACATGATGGTGGTGTTTGTTTGCTTGCAACAAGAAGTTTTAAAAACTGTTGTATCAACACAAATATTCTTCAGTGGTGTGCATTTTGCATTGCAACCATACCTTCAAGCAATGTACTAATTGTGATCATTGTGAGGACTTCAAAGTGCTCACCCTGGCATTCCATATACTTTTATTTTCAGTGAATAAAGCAGTTCTCTCAGGCAGTGTTCCTGAAGCTAACGTTCATGGCATGACAACAAACAAATAATAGCCTACAAACTTCTATGACTGATGAGCTGTTCACATGGCCTTCTGTGCCATTTGTTCTATCGTAGTCATGACTTGTTCAGCAGATAGCCCAGAGAGTGAAGCATGACTTTCTTTCCCAAACGCTGGAAGGCAAACAAGCACAAGTTAAAATCGCATGCAAATAATGCTGCAGCCTGTTTCAGTAACGCTAAATGCAACACTGCATAGACTGTGCACAGTTAACTTGCTTTTGATGTTGGTCCAATCAGTGTTCATACTAAGCAGTTGAGAATGACTATCGTAGTCACAACGGCTAAGGTATATGATGCATGAAAGAATAAGCAATGAAGCAGTAAAATCCACACGTAAACGAGACAAACCTACTACAATAAACTTCCGCTAATATATACGATGCATAAAAGCAAATCCCCGTAAACAAGAAAAACCTAAACGATTTCAAGTGGTGAAGGTCGCTGAAGGTCTGAAGCCGAGAAAACGAAGTACATCTATTGATTTATCCGTCTTTTTTTTCTTCAGCTTACCATATCGGGCGTAAACTCTGGGTTGTACTCCGCTGCATTCTCGTATCAGGATAGGCAGTGTTGGGTTGCTGTTTTTTACGCTGCGGTAGTGCTTCATTACAAATTCCCTGCACGCAAAGCAACAGTTGGAACTGAATTGAATGCACACAAACATTGTTAAAGATGTGCGGAGTGCACAATCTTCAAAATGATTGGAGATGCCCTGTAATTATTGGAAAGGTACCCTGTTCTGACTGCTACCAGCGGGCACTTCAACTAAAAATCGGTTGGTTTACTAGACGTCTCTCTCTCAGCTAGCTGTCCTCGTGTCCGTCCTTGCACCATGGTATGCCAAGCCATGTGTAAACTGCTGCTGAATATATAAGCCTTAAATTAATGCTACTAATGAGCATTTCATTATAAAAGGACAACTGATAAAGCAAAGAGCGTGAAGATCACTGAAACGTGAGCTCACAGCGTTCGCTGTTGGTTGGTCAGGCTACACGAAGCAGTCATCGCTGCACAAAAGGACACACAAAGAGTAAGGATTACCTAACGCCAGCACTTTCAGGTGACTTCTGGCAGAGGTGCAAACGCAATTCTTTCAAGTGGCTACCAAATTTCGCAGCTGCTCGAGCGCCTGCCATTTCTGCACGACGGTTTGGATTGGATTGGATGTGAAAAGCTAGCTGTCCGATTTTGTCAAGCCAGTTTTTCACGGAAGGAGTCGTAAAGTTCCTTATTAGAAACTCTATGGAAGCAGTAGTCACTGGTAGACAATACCTTATTTAAAATAAGTCAGGCTGGATGTCCCGGGCGTGCGAAGGATGTAAAAAAGCATAACTGCTCATTCCACGGTGTGCCAGGGAGCACCATGCCCCGGTGCACTGCACTACATTCCGTAACTGTGACCCAGGGGGCGCACAAACGTGGCGCGATATTTATACCAATTTAATGTTGCATCGCGCTGAGAAAATCGAAAAAAAGAAAAATAACGGGCCTAACAGTTCGCTTGTCCGGGTTCAAATTTTGCACAAAGGTGGCATTCGGAGGTAAGTTTTGTTTTATATTAAGTTAGACTCGGGTACTTGCCTGATTCGGTCAGAATCCGCCTTTTCCACAAGATGTGGTGCCCTAAATTCGTCTGCTACTGATTGAAAACAAACGCACGTGGAAGGCGCAGGCGCGATCTGCTCTTGCCGTCCCTGTTAGCTCAATTGGTAGAGCGACTGCTCCGCTAAAGCGGTGGCCCCGGTTCGTACCCCGGACCAGGACGAATTTTTCTTTAACTGTGCAGTTTCTGAGGAAGCTGTATCGCTTTCATTTGTGGCCGTATGGCTTCGCTCGGGTGGATGTCAATGAGTAATTAATCCCTAATTACAAATCTACTACACTTTAGGGGTTTCCCCTAAAGGCACGTACGTGTGGGCACGTATGCTCTGAGCGGCTTTGTGAAAAGGCGGATTCGTGCTGGTCAGGCGGTCTCAGGAAGACGGGCTCCAAGTCCATGGCCCCGTTGGCCACCGTTGTCCTCTCAGCCCGCTCGATCAGCCGGTCGGTCAGCTCCGTGCTAGACAGGGCATCTTCCCAAGAGAGTTGGGAGGTTTATGGGTGAGACGCCGCCGGGTGGTGTTGTGTAGACCCAAACGGAGCGGCAGAGTATAAGTTGGTGTTGTTGGCAGCTCGGACATTTGTATTGGTAGAGGGTGGGGAAGAACAAGCGTTTGTGACAGATGTTAGGACACCCGGGAGTCTGAAATTGTCGACACGCCACAGCTTCGGCCTTGGTCATTGTTGAGTGCTGTGGTGGCATTGCTCTTCTTTGTGTACGGTAATATTCAGTGATGTGGGTGCAAGTGTGTAGAGCCGCGCAGACGCCCTCTGTGTCTGCTTCCTCCTCCGCTTCCATCGACAGCGCCCGGAAGGTTGTTGCTCGGGCGAGCACAGTGTTCCTTACTGTCAACTAGAGGGAAAGCTGGCGGCCCTGCACTTCCTCCACAAAGGACACCCGAGGTATGCCGGGCAGATATAAGCTTCGGTTTGACATTGGTGGCTTGCTGAAAGTGCTATGGATTTGAATTCTTGAGTGTTCAGTTTCATTTTCATTGATGTTTTGTGCGCTTTGTGGTGGTGTAGTTATCCATGCAGCTACGCACGCAGTTCATTTGAGATCCGAAGGCGCTCGAAGTGAGCTGAGCACAGTGTCTGGTGCCTGCTCATTTAAAGAGACTTTCTCATTCCAGGATCTCACTGGCTTTTGCGGCTGCTCTTGCTTGGTTCACCAGCGAAAGCTGGGCGTACGAATATGAGGTGGACGGGTTCTCGTTCATGATTAAACTGCGCAAAAGAATAGGAACAGAGACAAGAAACACGTACACACACAGAGCGCACAGAGCTGGACAGCGCCGCCTCCCAGTCCTCAGTTGCTGGGTTATTGGTTCTTGGTATAGCTGGGTTTTTGCCGTACCATATCGTATAAGTTAGCCACTTCACCGCAGAGGGCGCATGCAGTGCGGATTGTACGAATTTGGAAACATATAGGTTAATTTAACAGGATTTATATAAGTATTCGATTGCAATTTTCTTAAAATGACCTCTTGCTCTCTTTGGAGTAAATTCCTGTAGCTTAATAGTGGTTCAGAATAATTATGTTCCTGTGAATGCTGGGGAACCCGGGGTAATAGCGGGTGGGCCGCGGTGTGAGCGCCTTCGTTTCCAACATCCCCAGAGTGTCCTGGAGTCCGTATGATTGTGGATTTAATGTCTGTATCCTCTTAATTAGTTCTGAGTATTCTGTTTGCGTGTTTACGAATCCTTCCTATTGTATAGTTATGACATGCAGTCTTGGAGTCAGTAATTACACGCGGTACCTTCCTGGATACCATCGCCAAAGCTATCGCCGCTTCCTCAGCCTGGGCGATTCTCTGGTATCGAATTGACGCCCCATTAACTAATTTCTCTTGCGCATCCGTGCATGCTATCGCTGATATTCCGTTGACCGGTCCTGCCGCGTCCACGTAAATTGCCTGTTCCATCGCGCCCCATGTTCTCCTGATGGCGTTCGCCCTAGCCTTCCTTCTTTTCTTATGATATTCTGGGTGAATGTTTCTCGGAATAGACTACACCTCGATCTTGCTTCTAAGCTGATCTTGCAGGTTCTCTCTGTCCTCCGTAGACCAAATGCATGGGATCTTTAGTCTATCCTATAGGGGTCCTTAGGTACGTTCTTTCCTGTCTTGCTTCCTGACAGCCGTATCCTCTGCGATATCGAATGGCCTTCAGTAATTTAATCTACAGTATTGTGAATGCCCATGTGTAGTAATCTTTCTGTTACTGCGTTCGTCGCGATACCAAGTGCTCATTTATATATGCTTTGCGTATTATGACGTCCAGCTTGGTCTTCTCACTCTTCTTCCATTCCAGATAAGGTGCCGTGTAAGCTATCCTACTCACAATAAAAGCATGTCTTAACTTTATGGTTTCTTTTTATTTAAGTCCATGCTTGCAGTTTGATACCCTACTAATAATTCTCTCCACTTGCTTAGTTGTTGCTGCAATCGCCTAATCACTTCAGCATTATTGTATTTGGCGCCTATTAACAGAAGTATAAGATTTTCGCAAGTGGCACCTCTTTAATTTGCGTTCCCCCCAAAAATATTTTAACAGGGTCAGAGTCTCTTTTCTTCCTAAATATTAGTAACTCCGATTTGTTGGGTGCGCACTGGAGTCCACAGCTATTGGCGTTTTCTTGCACGGTATCGGCCGCACGTAGTCTTTCCTGCATGCTCCCAACTGACCCTCCGGAGGTCCAAATCGTAATGTTGTCAGCATAAAGCGCATGCTTGACACCCTGTATGCCGTCCAACCTACTCGGCAGTCCTAAGAGGGCAATGTTGAAGAGCAAAGGGGACAGCACTCCCCTCTGCGGTGCGCCCCTGCTTCCCAGCCTTCCGACTTTACTTCCCTGACATTGAGCTTAAAACTCTTTGGTTCGAGAGAAATTCTTTGATTCTTTGTATACGTCCTTACTGTACAGTTTCAGTCCTGTAATTTAAGTCTTTGAGTATGATATCATATTTCACATTGTCAAATGCACCTTTGTGGTCTAATGCTAGAATTGCCCTGGTCGGATAGCTTCTAGGTTCGTCAATGATTTCTTCTGTTAGCTGTAAAATTTCATCTTGAGTCGGAAGGTTTGGTCTGAACCCGAATATCGTGTTTGAGAAGAGGCCACTTTTATCTAAATATTTGCAAATTCTTTAAATATAACTTTTTCCATCAACTTGTCGGCGCACGACGTTAGCGATATTGGCCTCATATTATCGATACCGATCTCTTTACGGGGTTTCGGAATAAGCAAAGCTTCTTCCGTCTTCCATTCCTCAGGAATTTTTCCTTTTTACCAGCATTTGTTCAAGAATTCCGTGATAGCCTCCAATTACTTGTCGTCCAAGTTAGCTAGTATTTTGGTGGCAACCCGATCTCCGCCATGGCAGATATCCCTCCTCATGTCCACGATTGCAGCACGCACCTCCCAGGTTGAGATCTCCTTGTCCATTTCCTCAATCTGTGTGCCCGTGTATTCTTCCATGTCCAGACCGACACCCTCTGATTTTATGTATCTCCTTTTATCTCCTTTTATGTAGCTCCCTTTCGCTCCCTTTGAAGTTGTGTATGGCCTACAACAGATTTGCTGAGTGCTCTATTTTGCTCTTTCCTGGGTCCACCAGACATATAAATATGGACCAGGCTATATTGAAGTTAAACGTGCCATTGAAAGAGTCGCAGAGGTTGTGCCAGTTAGCCTTGGGCAAATTCGAGGCATAATGCTCCGCGTGCTCTGTAACCTCTGCTAGTCTTTTCTTTAGTTTCCTGTTTAGCTTCTGCCTCCTCATTTTCTTTGTGAGACCTCTCCTCGCTTCCCATAGATGCAATAAATGTCGGTCAATAGCCGGAGGCAGAACGCTAAGGCGCCCGTGTGCTGTGCGATGTCAGTGCACGTTAAAGATCCCCAGGTGGTCGAAATTATTCCGGAGCCCTCCACTACGGCACCTCTTTCTTCCTTTCTTCTTTCACTTCCTCCTTTATCCCTTCCCTTAAGGCGCGGTACAGGTGTCCAACGATGTACGAGACAGATACTGCGCCATTTCCTTTCCCCAAAAACCAATTATTATTATTATTATGGCCGGAAAGTCCTCCGATGTCTTAATCTTTTTGGTGCGAGCTTCCACTTCCTCCAAAAGCGTTTTCGCCCATGCCTCATAATCTTCAATGCTGTGCTCCTCCTTTTAACTCTTGCACTCCCTGACTTTATCCCATTTTTTTAGTCAATAAGTTTGTGTTCCAGGTTCAACTGGAGAGTTTCCTGGCTAAAAGCTGTCTGGGCAGCTTGACTGGGTCCAGACAACCCTTACAAGCAGTACGAGCGGTACAAGAAATTTTCAAAACGAGTCACACATACAGTAGTAGATTAAATAAAGAAAACACTCCACACATATATACACTGACTCGAATAATGTTAAAAAAATGAGAACACTGAAATGGTCACACATATGTTCCAGGAAAAATACATTAACACTCAAGCAAACGTTCAACAATCAACAAGTGGAGACATAGAATGACATTTGAGCAAAATATTTCCGCAGCTCAGCTTTTGTATATCCCGTTGCATGTTGATATGTGTTTAAAACATGGGGCAGATTTTAAGAAATTTGCAATTTATAATCGCTGCAGAAACGTGGTATGCTCCATGAGTTAGTACTTGTTGTATGTACGTTGGCACGGCACGTGTCCAAAGACGCTAGGGTAGAGTAAAAATTGACAATTGGTGCCATGGAAAAATACATTTTTTGTTGCAATAACTTAAAATTATATAAAAGATCAACACGGACAATGTTATGTGCTTTGAAGGCGTATTTGGTGGTAGTCGTGTTATCAATATTGGCGATTATTCGAACAACTTTCTTTTGCAATACTAGAAGCTTATTTATGTTATCTTTAGTCATTGTGGCCCATACTAAGCTACAGTAGTTAAGGTGAAAAAATTAATGCATAATAAATTTGTAATTTACATTTCAAAGGTAAAGTTTCACGGCATCGCGAAAGGGCCCCGCAGACAGAAGAGAGTTTTTTGCAGAGGAGTTCGACATGGGCATCCCAGTTTAAATGACATGAAAAATATACTCCAAGGATCTTGTGCTCTTCAACAATTTCTATATGTTGGTTTTCAAAGTTGAGCATGCACTTGGGTGTTGTCGATTTGTTTCTTGCGCGACATATTGTAGCCTTGGACTTTGTAGGATTTATCTTTAATTTAATGGAAGGATCTATACTAACAATATCATTTATGTATGCATTAAACAAAAGGGGTCCCAGTACGCTCCCTTGTGGGACACCACAACTGACAGGCGAAAGGGAAGAAAGTTCATTATCTACCGACACCGACTGACTTCTGTTTTGGAGGTAGCTTTCAAGCAAACTGAGTGGTTTACTACGGATACCGTACATTTGGAGTTTGTTAGCAATTTGTAATTCTCGCTGATCCCCTCTTCCTGCTGCTCTTGCTGCGTTCAACTGTACTCTGCAGGATAAAGTGATCGCTTCCCAGGATCTCCTTTAAATTCTCCCAGGCTGCATGTCTTATATTTTTACCTATAGAGTTCAGGCTGTTCAGGCTGTTTCAGCAGTCACGCGCCACGAAATCACGATGAAGAAGAAGCTGAAGTGCACGAGCGAGCTCGAGCAGTGGCCGGTAGGCTATGCGCCACAGCCACAGCGACCAGCAGAGACATCCCGAGGTTGTCCCATGGAGAGCGAGTTCACGTCCGGCGACTGTGAGGCGACCGGCGGGGGCAGCAGCTTCGTGCGCTGCGCTGCCTCGACGTCGTGCGGCGGGGAGCCGACCGCGGCGTCTCCCTGCGCCAGTGGTGTCTCGCTGTCCCAGCTACTGCGGTCGCCTCGCTTCGCGCTCGCCTGCAACTTCCTGGCGGTGGGCACCTTCTGCGTGCTCGCCGTGGCGCTGCTCATCGCCGTGGCCGACAGACACCACGCCGCGGCACTGGCGGCGGCAGCGGCCCAGAACAACACGGAGGCGCCCAACGCCGTGGGGAAGGTACAGCGCAGGCGGGCCACCGAACGGGACAGGGAATCCTCAGACGCACCCACCGTACCGGCCAGTGCAAGGTATAGGAACACTGAGAGGCACTGCCTTTGAATATGCTTTCTTCAGGTTTTCTAAGCCTTTTTAGCCTTTTCCCGATGGGAACCCTGCGTTATGCTCTTTCCTCAGAAGTGGCTCCGCCAACCCAGTTGGAATGGGAAGAGGGCCGGGCTTGAAGCTGTTGGAGCATAGGTAAACTGCGCCGATCCGTAAGCCATACAATGGTTTATGGTTTACGGGTGTTTAACGTCCCAAAGCGACTCAGGCTATGAGGGACGCCGTAGTGGAGGGCTCCGGAAATTTCGACCTCCTGGGATTCTTTAACGTGCACCGACATCGCACAGTACACGGGCCTCTGGGATTTCGCCTCCATCGAAATTCAACCGCCGCGGCCGGGATCGAACCCGCGTCTTTCGGGCCAGCAGCCGAGCGCCATAACCACTCAGCCACCACGGCGGCTCCATACAATGGGGATAGAAAGAGAACAGCAGCGGTGGGAAAAAGCAGACCCAGAAAGTTGGCAGGATGCCTACCAACGACACGCACTGGCTCCAGATGCTGGGAAAAGTTCTGCTCCAACTGGATAAACAAAGCTCCACAGTCGATGCCAATAGTCGTGCCTCTGCGGAGCAGAGGGCAACTGTCCGTGCTGATGGCAGTACGAGAATGGGAATAATAATAATAATAATAATAATAATAATAATAATAATAATAATAATAATAATAATAATAATAATAATAATAATAATAATAATAATAATAATAATTGCTTTTGGGGGAAAGGAAATGGCGCAGTATCTGTCTCATATATCGTTGGACACCTGAACCACGCCGTAAGGGAAGGGATAAAGGAGGGAGTGAAAGAAGGAAGGAACAAAGAGGTGCAGTAGTGGAGGGCTCCGGAATAATTTCGACCACCTGGGGATCTTTAACGTGCACTGACATCGTACAGCACACGGGCGCCTTAGCGTTTTGCCTTCATAAAAACGCAGCCGCCGCGGTCGGGTTCGAACCCGGGAACTCCTGTTTGAAAATTTAAGGGGCAGTGGTTCTCTTGGAGAGGCGAGGTGTTGCGTTCTGTGCACGCGAACGTGGAGAGCACGCCTCAGTGATGGTTCTCAAGGACCTGTGCGCTCTGTGACTCTGCAGACGAGACGGTGTAACATGTAGTTGTGGCATATCCGGGCATTGTTCCTGCGGCCCCTATTTCGCCGCTGCCGGTGCCACTACGAAACGGCGGCTGGAGTTTTAGTGGCAACACCGTGCAATGCAGCGATGTGGTCGGGTGTTGTTTTGTGAAGTACGACTCTGTACTGGGTTATTTTTCTTTTTTTATCACTTTTATTTTTTGGCTACGCCGCGCCGTGAGGCGGTGTCGATCCATTGCAATGGGAACAGCCACCATCAGCATAACGATCACCAAATGTGCGCCGTCAATATCCAGCGCGTCAGTGGTTGCATGTTAGAGGCAGGGGCAACGAGTAGTAAATTAGAAAGAGAGAAACCCACGTGAAGAAAGGAGCTTCGAATGTTTTGGTGATTTCTTTTTTTTTTAGCAAAACACTGGGTTCGAGGTTGTGCCTGACCTTCAGTGGCCGTATAAAAATTTCATTGCTTTATTGAAACCTGGGACGGGTCTCCGGGAATGACCGCCGCAACTTCTTTGTAAACGGAACCTTTAAAAAAATGATGCAGACGCATCAAACAGCAGTCTAGGTAGAGGCTCCGTGCTAAGCACGTAATTATACAGCGCCTAGGCTTACTAAAACAGTTATTCGAAAAGTAAGGTCCTGTAGCGTTGTTTCTCTGTGTGAGAAGATTTCGCGAAGTTACAGCTTGTGTAATTGTCTTTGAGACTTTGCTTCTGGAACTTCCTGTTTGAGCTTTTGTAGAATTTGCAAATATATTTCTTCACCTTCCGCATCATCGCCCCCCGCTTCATCAGCGACGAATCACTGCGATTGGAGAGGTCTGAGCCCCCCTGAAGAAAAGAAAATAACTGCAGAAGTACTTGCTGTTGGGCTAGTTGGTTCATCATAAAGTTGAATGGCGCAAAGGAACAAACACAGGAAGACACACAGACAGAAAGAGCGCCTCTTTCTGTCTGTGTCTTCCCGCGTTTGTTCCTTTGCGTCATTCAATTTTACTTTAAGAAAATAACCGTCGTTAACTTCACTGGAAGTACAAAGGGGAGTGATAACGATAAAGTAGAGGGGAGAACTTTATACACTATTTATAAAAATACTGCACGAGAGGGCGGCGTGGGCTGTCCGAAGCAGCACAGACGAAGCGTTCACGTCACGCGCGCACTACCTGGAGAAGAGCAAAGCTTTCCTGCTCGATGTATGCACAGATGCTCACCATTATTCTGTCGCGGGTGTGTGCACTGCCTCGCGGTCACAGGAGCTCCTTGAAATTTTCTGGGATGATTCCCAACGCCCTGCAGTGCAAAAGCATGTGCTTCAATGTCTCAATTACACCGCAACCACTGCACGCGTCGCTTAGTGAAAGTCTGTGGCGTGCCCGTCTTTCCCCGGCCACACGCTGCCGACGCGCACTCGTAGAATCATCGCGTGCTGGAGGCGCGACATGGGACGCGCACCGACGACGGACATTTGTTCTCTTTGTAGGTGTGCAGGTCCGAATGTTGTTGATGAAGGTAGTCGTAGATCGCAGCAAGAACGTCCTCCAGGGCGAGCGGAACGTCGCCAGAGGAAGCTGATGTAAGCCGGTGGCGAGGTCGTCGGCATACTCGTTGCTGGCGATGCCGCAGTGGCTGGCCACACTGCGCACGAATACTGCACCCGTGCTCTTCGAGGCGCGCGATGAGCTCACGTATCGTGCAGCAGCGGGGTGCCGGACACGTCCAGAGTGTTGTTTAACATCACCCTGCTGAGGTGTTTTTCTCAAGTGTGGGTGCTTTGGCGTTATATTGAATATGACCGTTAGCGCGAAGACGACGAGGGCAGAAAGAAGACACACACTAACACAGCGCTAACTTCCAACAGGGTTATCTTACATGCATGTTCCGGTTCTGATACCACATTCCTACCATCACACGCAACGCCAAAGACCGCTGGCAAGCAATGTCCCTCAGATACGTCAGTTCCTTCGAGAGGAGGGACACAGAGGGGTTGCTGTCACACTCCCCCCGAGCCGCAACCCTTTCTGTAGGGCTTCCTTTGTCTTTTTCCTCGTTTTCGAGCTGTTACAGTTCTAAAATTATTCTGTCTTAATGATCTTAGATGGCATCCGATCCTTTTCCCACGCCTTTTAAAAACAGCTCGATCACTAAACAACGGTAATCACACTTGCGGCAACGGGTGGACCGACACCTATCTGTCATCTTATTCGCACCACGATTCGATAAATGACACAGTGCACACATGTCACCAAATTTGTAGACTATGTCGAAAATGAGTTTATCAGACACCCATTTCATGTGGAAAGCAATATGTGCAAACAACAGGCCGCAGTTTAGGCTTCGCGAGAACATGATCGTGGTACGAGAAAGACGAGTGATAAGTGCTTGTCCGCCCATTGCCGCAAGTATGACTGTGTGCCACTGTTCAGTGATTCTGTTGTTTCGAAAAAGGCACGGAACTGGATGACACGTGAAATAAATTGTTGAGATGCCAACAGGACAGGTTTATTCCCCAGGCGAATACCGGCACGAGCACGAGACACGTGCCAGCCGCAGCGAGCCTCACGCGAGCGCGCAGCAGCGCAGCCGCGGTGGCTCAGTGGTTAGGGCGCTCGACTACTGATCAAGAGTTCCCGGGTTCGAACCCGATCGCGGCGGCTGCGTTTTTATGGAGGAAAAATGCTAAGGCGCCCGTGTGCTGTGCGATGTCAGTGCACGTTAAAGATCCCCAGGTGGTCGAAATTATTCCGGACCCCTCCACTACGGCACCTATTCTTCCTTTCTTCTTTCACTCCCTCCTTTATCCCTTCCCTTACGGCGCGGTTCAGGTGTCCAACGATATATGAGACAGATACTGCGCCATTTCCTTTCCCTAAAAACCAATTATATTATATAAGCTAAACGACCTAGCCACTGCATATAGCTACTGCCTACAACATAAATGAAGAATGGATTGCGGTTTTGGGGATGACTGTGACAGCAACCCCTCTGTGACCCTGCTGTCACCCAGAATGTCACTGACCTATCGGGGTGACATTCGGAAGGTGATTTCATGCAGGTTAGCGTTCGGTGTTCTTGAACCCACTTTCTGTCTTCGTCGTCTTCGCGCTGCAACTCTTACATTTCATCTCTTTCTCGTAAACGGCTTCCGTGGAGAAAAAGCGCCTGAGGTTCTCGTTTACTGATGTCAGCATGGCCTGCTGCAGTCGTGTGGGGACCACGAGTGATGCCAGAGTGTACAAGAATCGCATGCTTCACTGTGCGCAGGTTCGTGTGCGTGTACCGTGAGGGCGCCTGGCGTCCCGGTCTGGGCGTGCGCATCTTCCCACACGCTTACTGCCACCACGTTATTTACTGCTGTCTGAGCGTGCAGCCCTCTAGCGCGGACAGCGCCGCCCTTCGGTCGGTGGCGCAGCTCGGCATCGCCAAGGCGGGCTCACCATACGCCGTCTCCGTCATCGTAGGCGGTAAGCGTCGCCTTCGTCGACAGTGTACAGTACGGTGATTTACCTACACCGAATACACGTACAGGATGTAGGAGTGCAGCAGAAAAGGCTGCCGTAAAGATATCTTCGCAAGAGCGCAGGCCCCGTAAACAAAAATGCTAGCTTCAAAGTCGTAGTAAAAAATAACGAACGAAATACGTTCTCATACATACACTATAAAAACTAACATGAATATTTAGCAAATAACATAGCGCAATAACGGCAAGGCGTGTTTCTTGACAGCAGAAACAAATCAGCGAAAAAGAGGCATTAGAAGATTAGTCCCGACATATATTCCTGGGGAAAGCAAGTACCAATGATGCACATTGTCATAATATGGTAATGGCAGTCCAGCGAGAGGTAGAAAGGCGAAAGGTTCTCTAACTACTTTAATGGGCTGACTCGCGCCCGCAAAAAAAAAAAAACAGACTTTACGGCGGTGTAGCAACAAGCGTACTCGGCGGTCGTCGAACAGAATGTCTGCCGCTCTCGGTCGCGCTCGGTTTAAAGCAGACAACAAACTTCTAGAGAAGGCGTGCATTGTAGCCACAACATTCGCGAACAACGTAGAATCGGTTCCGCATGGCTGCGATCATTCGAGATAAAAACCAGGTCACATCTTACGTCACAAACCAAGTGATAAAGCCATGTGCCGGCGGCATTGAGCATGAACAAATAAGCATTACAAAACTTTGCGGCAATATGCTTAGGTCAGCATAAAATCCTTTATAAGCTGTTCATAACTGAGTTTCCAATTGTACTTCTTTTTTATTTAAATAATTTATCCTTCGCGGTAATAATAATAATAATAATTGGTTTTTGGGGAAAGGAAATGGCGCAGTCTCTGTCTCATATATCTTTGGACACCTGAACCACGCCGTAAGGGAAGGGATAAAGGAAGGAGTGAAAGAAAGGAAGAGGGAGGTGCCGTAGTGGAGGGCTCCGGAATAATTTCGACCACCTGGGGATCTTTAACGTGCACTGACATCGCACAGCACACGGGCGCCTTAGCGTTCTTCCTCCATAAAAACGCAGCCGCCGCGGTCGGGTTCGAACCCGGGAGCTCTGGATCAGTAGTCGAGCGCCCTAACCACTGAGCCAGCGCGGCGGGGCTCCTTCGCGGTAGTGAATTCGCGGTAGTGAATTCTGTAATGCCTGCAGTTGGTAATTATTTTCTCTGTACTACCTATAGACGTGAGCATGCAGGCTTGCCTAGAGCGCCAACGGTGTGCAACGGAACAATTAAAGCTAAATCATAACGCAGTCCCCTGATTTAATCTCAATACTCGCGTCGTTGTCTTTTAAATGTGTATGTGATTTTTCTTGAGCGCAAGCACTATTTGGAAAACGCAATACAAGCTTTAAAAATCTTGCTTCATTTGCTTTGCAAAGCAGTACTCAATCTCTCCAGACAAGCCTGCTCTGATCTGTAAGCACCATCCACGCAACTTCTTCTCGTTGCCGCTGCGCGAGTGTGGTCGTGCATAACGACAAAAACAAAAAAACAAAAACAAAACAACTTCAGACGTTATAAAAAAGCGCGAGGTAATCCCGAGGGCATTTGCAAAGTATTTGTTAAATGTAGCGAATTGATCAATCCACTATGCGTAGACGCGAGAGGGTAACGACCTGGAATGAGCTTTAAGTCAACAGGGATGTGCGGAAGGCTACAGTTTTAGTCTTGGAATAAGAATCTCCCACGCCTTCTGGGAGTTTCCACAAGACGTTCCCGCAAGGCGTTTCCACAACTCCCACGCCCTTCTGGTTTTTGCGAGAGGTTCGTCTCTGGTTTCATACGATGGACTCATGCATGAGGACACTTAAAGCGTAGCGCTGGTTTAAATTCAGCGTGTTTCTACTTCGAGAAGCGGCTCGACAGAAAGCTTGCGCTCGACCAAGCTCGACTGCTTCCACCTTTTCCCCGCTAACTTCCTAATCTCAGCCACATGCCTGACTCTTTGCCACCCCCATGCATTTTTACCCTCTCTTGGATCCAGTCCGTAACCCTAAGGTACCATCGGCTGTATTGCCGTCGCATTACATGCATGCCCTGCACCTGCCCATTTCTTTTTCTTGATTTTAACTATGAAATCAGTCATTTCCAACGTTCTCAGAAACGTTTGTCCTTACCCTATAATAAATTCTAGCTATAGTCATAATCGAATAAAGGGGTAAGAGATCGGACAGTCTGGCGTTACTAATGGCGACTAGCCTTTTCTCAATGGCCCCGAGACTGACTGATTTGTTTGGTTACGCACGAAGTCTGTCTCAACTGCATCATCTGGCTGGTCACCTGAAATTTCTTATGAAAAAGCCGCATTGCCCCCTCCCCTTCCTCCTTATTTTAACAAGGAAAGGTAAAGAAAGTCACGGTGCTAATGCAGATAAGATCACACCTTCCAAATGCCCCATCCCCTCCCGCCCTTAGGGTTTCCCATAAATCCGCCCCTGGATTCGCGACACTTGATGGCATTACTAAGTGTAGAATGCGGTAGAGCGTGTCATTCCTTAGTAACATTGTCGCGAATTGGTAACGCGTCCCCCACCTTCCGAAGGGGAACGCTATCGCGTGCAGGTTCGAACGAAACAACAAAGAGAACAGAGAAAACAAAACGAAGCCGTATTTATAATTTAAAGGAAAAGAGCCGATACGAAGCGAAAGCAAGAAAAAAACACACCCAACACGCGTACAACACTACAGAATACCCGCCGCGGTGGCTCAGTGGTTAGGGCGCTCGACTACTGATCCGGAGTTCCCGGGTTCGATCCCGACCGCGGCGGCTGCGTTTTTATGGAGGAAAAACGCTAAGGCGCCCGTGTGCTGTGCGATGTCAGTGCACGTTAAAGATCCCCAGGTGGTCGAAATTATTCCGGAGCCCTCCACTACGGCACCTATTTCTCTCTTTCTTCTTTCACTCCCTCCTTTATCCCTTCCCTTACGGCGCGGTTCAGGTGTCCAACGATATATGAGACAGATACTGCGCCATTTCCTTTCCACCAAAAACCAATTATATACACTACAGAATAAAGGAAAAAGGAAAAGGAACAGAATAAAGCGTCCAAGGTGAGGCGGGATGCCCTGAAGACAGGGCGGATGCAGGTGGTGTAGTGCGACGCGTCGCTGGTGCTGCGTCGAAGGAAGCGGCGGAAGGGAGCCAGGTGGTAGTAGGAGCGGAGAGGACTGCTGGAAGATGCCGGTGGTCTTCCGTCAACAGCCCGAAGAACTTGGTAGCAGCAGAAAGAAAACGCGTAGCCGAGACCCGTCGACGGCGTCACGAAACGCCGGAGGCTTAAAGAAGGCTATCCAAGAATGCCTTTCGGCAGCACGGACCCTCGGTCCATCGGCTGCCACCTCCACGCTGGAAAGGAACGCAGGAGGCTTGCGTCGGTGATCCTAGGGAGGTCCACGGCAGCACGGACTCAACCTCCGACGACTGCCACCTCCACGCTTGAAAGGAACGCAGGAGGCTTGCGTCGGCGATCCAAGGAAGGTCCACGGCAGCACGGACCCAACGTCTGACGGCTGCCACCTCCACGCTTGAAAGGAACGCAGGAGGCTTGCGTCGGCGATCCAAGGAAGGTCCACGGCAGCGCGGACCCTACGTCTGACGGCTGCCACCTCCACGCTTGAAAGGAACGCAGGAGGCTTGCATCGGTGATCCAAGGGACGTCTACGACAGCACGGACCCAACGTCTGACGGCTGCCACCTCCACGCTTGAAAGGAACGCAGGAGGCTTGCGTCCGTAATACAAGGAAGGTACTCGGCAGCACGGACCCAACGTCCGACGGCTGCCACCTGCCACCTCCACGCTTGAAAGGAACGCAGGAGGCTTGCGTCGGTGATTCAAGGAAGGTCCACGGCAGCACGGACCCAACGTCCGACGGCTGCCACCTCCACGCTTGAATGACCCGATTTCTGCTGCGCTGTCTTCCTTCACACCTCGGTTTTCTGACACGTCAGCTCTCCGCTCCTCGTGTTCGCCACGCTCTTCGCCGCCGTCGCCTCGCACACACCATTCGCACGCGCACACGCGCAGCGCTCCGCTGTCCGACGCACCACTGCCGACGCACCGCGTTCACAAATCCCCCGAAGATTTGTTGTGCACCTCACAAACATGAAGTAGTCACAAGCAGTATTTATTTTTGTTTGTTTTTTATCTTTCTTAGTGTTATCACCGGCATGCATTTGCACCGTTTGGATTTCTAGCCTATTACTGTGCTGCCAAGCTTGCGTGACTATGAGTCCAAACTATACCTTTGGCTATGGGCCCATCCAATTTTGATGGATAATTCATGTGTTAAATAGTGCCGCCGTGGTGGCTCAGCAGCCGACCAGGAAGACGCGGGTTTGATCACGGCCGCGGCAGTCGACTTTAGATGGAGGTGAAATGATAGAGGCCCGTGTACTGTTCGATGTCAGTGCATGTTAACGAACGCCAGGTGGTCGAAACTTCCGGAGTCCTTCACTATGGCGTCCCTTATAACCTGCGTCGTTTTGGGACGTTAAACCCTCATAAACCATAAACATGTGGGTTAAATAAATCAGAATAATCTTTCTCTCATCGGGACCGACATCCACAAAACCTCTTTTGCGTAAGTGCAGCTCTTCATCGACCCTTCTCGTGGAATATCGCGTATACCTGTCTCCTCACTGTCTATTACTGTAGTAGACAGTGCTGATAAAAGGCTAGCCAATCGTTCGGCTCCCTTGGGTAAGAGGAGTTTCGCGAATGGTGCTCTCGGTTCTATTTCTGGACAAAGCATGCACGGAATTGATCGGGCGTCGGCTCTCCCGTCCGCAGGTTCCTCGGCGGAGGATGCGCGCCTGACAGCGCTTCTGCGCGACCCAGACAGCGTGCGTCAGCTGGTGTCCCGATTGGCACTCGCCAATCGTAACGAAGGCGCTCGGGCACTCTTCTCGCGTGCCTACCTGTACTGGAGGCGGCCACTCGAGCGCCATCGTAACGCCCTCACGAACCTCGCGACGGCCCTCAAGGAGCTCCTCAAGCCGCTCTCACTGCGCCTTGGCCTGGTCGTCGACGGTACCGGAGACGTTGCGGCCGCGTTCGACCTGCCCAGGTCGCTCACATCACACTCCACCCTTTATCTCTAATAACTTGGGTTGCGACAACAGCATTTCTTACTCTTCGCGTACGACCTCTGCCGGGACTGCACCGAGAAAGCGGTTTAGAATTTTCAAATTCAGGTTTCTTCGTGATGCGCATCAATAACTGTGCATGCAATGGGCAGTTCTCAGTGTGCTGTTCGAAAACCCAGGAACATAAAAGAAAAGAAAAAGGGGAGAGGGGATTGCACGCTTTTAAACAGAAAAAAGCACATAGTTGCCTGCTGTAAAATATTCTGAATGCAATATCGACCCTACTGCATAGACTGCACTCGCCCGTCTCGGTTTTCTTCTGGCTTTTCAAGAAAGAAAATAATGAAATTCTGAAACTTTCGCTGCAATGCGACCACAACGTGCTCTAAGCGGAGCATTTTTTTTCCTGCTCGCCAAAAAAACAAAACAACATAAAACTGACGAAGCCGTCGTTGATATATGTCTAGGAGAAGTCGATCAATGCTGCAATCATACTGCGGTAGAGCAGCCGTCAAGTTTCCTCTTTCCTCTATTTTTATTCTGGCTCAATACCTGTAATGTACTGCACTGCACTCTACGTTCTGCTTCACAGGTTAGCGTTAGTTATCAGTGCTATTAAATACTTATGGGCGCCGCCCAAGTAAGGGCACTGCATTCAAAGGCTATTTCAGCTTATAGGGTGAACCTAAGCGGTGCGGTAGATTTGCGAGCTACGAGATCTCAGAAAAAGAAAAAGAAACCTCTGGAAAGTGAAGCTGCACGACAGCATGAAGCTAGCTCCCACTGGTGAAGTAACTATGAAGCTTTTGGACGGAGAACACAGCGGTCAAAATGGCAGCGTTCGATGTTAAAACTTGCTCGCAAGATAACTTGCGACCTCAAATTCAATGTCACTTTTAAACGCGTTCTCCCACTTATGAATCTCAGTAGCTCCACCGCAATACTAGTAAGCTTGAAAAGGTGCACGCTTTACAGGTAAAAAGCACAACTTTTTTTTTTAATCGTTGATTTTTGGCGCTTTTGTATACTTATCAATGCTTTATTCATGGGGATTACATATCTAACAAGAACGTATGCGACCATCTGTAGCCAAGATCTGTAAAAGTTCGGCTTCCACTAAAACAAAACATAAATAACGGCAAACTTTCGCTTCCTGTGCTCTACTTGATGTAGTGGGGTCATGGAAGTACATGTTTCTGGTGACGCGGTGCATTGCAAACACATGGAGAGAAGAGCGCCATCGATTCTGAGAGTGAAACCTCAAATCCAACAAAACGGGAGGATAAAAACGTCCCTCTAGCCGCCCTTCAATTCGCGTAGTCGTTCTGCGTAATGCAGAAACCAAGCTGAGAAACCAAAGCAAGCTCTGTTCGCCACTCCGCGTTGCACGAAGCAAACCTTGACGTCACGCCAGAAACCGATCTCACTTGATAACATCGCGGATCACGTGATAACCCATTGTTGCAGGGACATCTTTGATCGCGGCACTAGTGACTGCACGTGTGCGTTGCGCTGCACTGGCTATAGTTGTTGTGCATTCCACGCACCTCCGAATAAGTGGCTATCTTTTTCACAGCAGTGGCTTCATACAGGTAGATGGCGTCACACTGGAGAAAGTCCGGCGTGGCGCCTAGGCGGCACTGCTTAATAACATTGGTTGAAGCGTGCAGTCGGCACAGTATGTTGCAACGCAAGGTTGCCGCATTCGCCGCCCGCAGGCGGAGTTTATCAGCTAGCTGGCAGCTTTCATCTTCGACCGCGCTCCGCGTCACTCTTGCGGTCTCAAAGGGCGTCCCACGTGCATGCCACCACGATCAATAATGGCACCATCAAGACTAGCTTGCAGGCAGACTCGCAAATGCATGAAAAAATAGGAGGAGCTGGACAGGGAGGAGACAGTCTGCACACTACTAGATTAATAATAGCATCCCACGCGACTTGAAGAAATCATGGCCTCGGTTTTTGCCTCTGGCGTATCTTTTATGCTCCACGCTTCTTGACCTGTAATAAAAAGCAACGAAATTATGGACTCGCTGCAACCAAGTATCTACAACAGATTTGTGTTGGACTCGCATTCAGTGACATTTCGCTTCTTCGGATAAACGCCTGACTGGATCATCACGTCTTCGGTTTCTTAAAATTTCCCACTTTTTGTCATTTTCAGGCGCACGCACGAGGTATACCTGGACGGGGATGCTAACGAGTAGTTACTCCCATATAAGAAACCTACTGCACTTTTGGGAATTCCTCTAAAAACATTGAACTAACATAGTTCCCACTTCGAGTTGATCAATTCACTTTCTCCCTACCACATGCCAACCGCCCTGGTTAGCTCATATGGTGGAGCGGCTGCCCCGGTGAGGCGGTGGTCCCGGGTTCGAACCCCGGACTAGAGAGAATTATTCTTAAATTACGAAGTTCGGATTCATCTGTATATCTTTGCTTTGTAGCCGTATGCTAATGTAGCTGGATGCTAATGAGTAATCACCCCCTTCCAGCCATTGGCGTCGGCCGATTATCATCAGTGTTGTCGGTAACGCGTTACAAGTAACTGCGTTACCGGTAACGCGTTACTTTTTTCGGCAACATAGTAACGTACTCGTTACGAATTCGGAACTGTAACGGGTAACGTACTTACGTTAACGTTTCTCGGTTACGTGAGGTGTCACGTTACTAGTTACTTTTTGTTCCAGTTGTGACCCACTCCGCCCCCTTTTTGAAAAAAAAAAAGCGCAGAGCACTTAAAGTGATGTAAATAAACGAAATGTTAAGGTGCTCCCCACAAACCTTCTTGGGGCTTGCATGCACGCCAGAAAACAGCTGCCCTGGACAATGCACCCAACTAAAAAAAAAGACGGAATAACCATAAAGCACGAAACACCTGCACGAGCACGCATTCACACACTTGCCTTCACCTACCTCCCCTTCCCAAACCACTCACACACACAACTCTCTACAGAGCGGAAGTATGCCGAGCATTTTGGAACATCACATTTTTCATAAATACTCTAAATTTGTTGAGAGTTAAGCGATGTTTTCTTTGTGAAGTTAGAATTGATGATGGAGTGTCATTTGGTGTTTAATGCCTCATTCAGAAGATGGCTTCATCATGTGCAACACAGTTAGAATCCAACACATGTAACTCTACAGGCAACTTTAGGCCACTATAACATTGCTAAGCTCCTGCACATTTGTGCAAAGTATTCTCCTTAAATCAGGATACCGCGTAAAATTGTAGTTTGGACTAGATGTTATATGTGAAATGTGAGCTTTATAAAATTGTTATCGTAAGTTCTTAAGGTGCCGAAAACTTATGGCCATGAAGTAACGGCAAAGTAACGTGCGGTACTTTTTTTCGGTAACGGTGACTATAACGCGTTACCTTTTTTTTTGTAGGTAACGTAGGGCGGTAGCGCGTTCTTTTTTTTTAACGTAACGAGTAACGTATCTAGTTACTTTTTTTTCGGTAACGCCTACAACACTGATTATCATGAACCTGCTAGGATGAAAATGCAGGAAATGGCAGTTGAAACGACGCGCAGTTCCTTCCCTGCATTGCCGGGGATAGTCCCCTCTGCACTTTTACGCCACTCGCTGCATGTCGTGCTACTCCCTCTAGCAGATTAATTAGAATCGACCGACGCTATTGGCTGCGGGGGTGTCTTTTGACGGGGAAAAGCCGATTTTTTCTTGACTTCTATTCGACTACAGTCTCCTCCCTCGTATCTCACGCCTTTTTGTGTGTGTATGTGGGTGGAGGGGGGGGGAGGATAAAGAGGAAAGCCGGCTTAATATAATAAGTGCCAGTTGTCAACGCACCCCCAAATAAAGCGATTGCAAGCCTAATAGGATAGTAGAAAAGCCTGCTTTGCGTCCTTTGTGGTCTATATACACCCCCGACATCCCTTCTTGGCTTTGGGGGGCGTGGGGGGGTGGGGGGGGGGGGGGGGCTTCCTGTCCTACCTACACTAGTTCCCGAGAAGTGCAGTTATCCAGCGTACTGAAGCCAGTAGGCAGAGGTACGTTGAAAGTAGGGATTACGAAAGTGTTCCTTTACCTATTTTGTGATGCCGATAATAGAACTTCGCGTTGGTGTTGGCTCCGAGATAAGAGCCATCGGCTGCCTGCTGGCTGCACGCGCTGTGAGAGTGCAGTCGATGGCGCTTATCTCGGGAAAAACACCACGTCAAAGCCCTGTCGTGGTCATCAATGGCTGACATAAACCAAGTCCCTTTTCATCAATTCTTGATCCAGAGCGCTGTAAACACGTGGCTTTGTACCGTTATCTCCTTTTTATTTATTTCGCGAACTTTCTCATCTCTTTCCTAAAAAAAAACTGAAAAATAATTTTACAGTGAGGAAGGAGCGGGGCAACACAACTGTAAACAACTTCAACAGGATATATCTGACCAAAATAAAAGTGCAAGTCTACCGAACATAATTTTAAAGAAATAACTTTCCCCTTTGTTATGGTTTTCAGCGTTGATTCGTTCCTTATTCTTTTGAACCTGGTGCATGCTAGCTGGTGCTTCTTGTAGACCCATTCGTACCATCGGCTGCAACGCAGTACCTTAACTTGTAGGCTAGATGAGCAGCTAAAGAAGCTAGTTGCTTGTTCATGACTTCAAAATGTGAAGACATAAATATTACCCGAAGAACTACAAACCGTAGGCTGCGTATGAACACTCGCATCCTGGAGTGCTGAAACTGTACTGCAACTGATGTTAATGTAACTGCTATGCGCGCAGGCTGCTGCGCTTGCTGGGAGACCGCGGCCTGCTGGTTGCGCCGCAGTCGTTCGCTGCTGTGCCCGATCCGCACCGCGTCTACCACGGCCCCGAGACGCTGGCTGAGCACGCGAGTGTTGGCTTCCTTAGCGAGGAGCTCAGCGACCGCGTCTGCCACGCCTTCAGCCTGGCCGCCGTGGACGCCGACGGGTCCGGTGGCGAAGGCCTCTCCCGACTGCCGTACGGCAGCGTGTGCCGCATGGACTTCACCAGCAGGAGCCTGTAAGCGGACCCCGGTGCTTAAACGCCTGCTGTTGTCTGAAGCTGAAAGCTCACACGAGCCGCCAGCACGGCTTCCTGACTTACAGACGCGCACTTTTATTTATTTATTTATTCATTTATTTATTTATTTATTTATTTATTTATTTATTTATTTATTTATTTATTTATTTATTGTACCCTCAGGGCCAAAGGCATTACAGAGGGGAGTGGGTTAATTATGATAAAGAACAATGAAATAGAATACAGTGAAAATAGGTATTACAAAATAAACTTCCTCCAGAATAAAACAAATAACAACATCCAGAAAACGTAAATACTATAAAAACATTGTATACAATACAGTGAAACCAGATAAAACACACAATCAACTTTCTTCAGAATAAACAATATTAGCTACAGCGTCATGAAAGATTTTATTATCAGGAATGGCTGCAATATCGCTTTGAAGCTTTAAATGTATGGGGGGTGAGCATGAACCATTATACTAATCTTTCAAGACATTTTGGTCATTAGGGGGCGCCAAAAGTATCCCCAGGTGGTCTGAAAACCTTTGATCAAATCTGCATATCAGACAACGGCGCAGGCTAAAGGCTAAAAAAAAAGCTTGAAAGTATGTTAAGGGTAGCTGTTTGGGCGAGTTAGTGTATCATGGCGACAAGTAGCTGTCGACCAGACAGGGAAACACGAAGAGAATCAGACAGGACGTTTTGTCTTGTCCACTTTTCGCCATGAAAGTATGCGCCCGCCTCATCACGAGAGAGAAAAGGAAATTGTCCCGAAGGCAGCGCGCACGCAAGCACAGAATTTAGGCAAGAAAAAAATCAGTATCATATGCTGCTTTCACCCGCACTGTTTAACACATGCTGTGTATATCCATGTTTTCCTGTCTCCCGCGGCGACATGTCAACCTGCAATGTAGACAACAAAAAGCGCGCTAGGTCGTTACAAACGCTAGTTAGGTGCTCGTGTACTGCCGTTTAATTTCAAGGATTACCAGTGTCAGATTACATACAACAGGTCTGAGTTTTTAGTCCCGACAACCACTTGCCAAACAGTTTTTTTTTTGCCATTTCATCATTTCCAATATTTGTTTGCTATTCTTAGTTATCAATTAAATAAATCATTAATTTATTAATCATTTATTAAATTATTTTTATTACTCGTTGAATTATTAAATTATTTTATTCAGTAATTCGGTCATTTAAACTTTTGATTCGATCATTATTAACCATTACAAATATTAATTACACTCTTAGTGGAGGATCGACAGTTCATGAGGGAACGCTCTGTTCACACTTCCTTTCCACAGCCCGTGATGACTCATCCTGTCCACGCCACTCATGAGGCAAGAAATGCTTTCGCATTAAAATTTTAAACTGGCGGACTTTTTCGTTCTCCGGAGCACACAGTGATAACCACAGCTGTCACTTCTTCATTGTCTGCCGGCGGTCAGCTGCACTATGCATAAAACTGTTTTGTGGAAAGCATGCTGCTGACGATTTAACTGCGAACACACGTTTGAAGCTTTGATTGCAATGACAGGAGGAACCCTGGCCTTTAAGTCGGTTTGCAGTGTGTAATGAAAAGGGTCGATAATAAAACGAGTGGGTAGGGGCCTCTGACCCCTGAACCGGTGCTGAATTAGCTCTCCTCAATACTGAAAACACGAACGACTTACTGAGAACCGCCTCTAAGTTTGTCGAGCTTTGACACCATAGTTGTCAGTCGGCTCAATGGACGCGCCGCACCACAAACTTCCCCAAATCCGTGACATTATCTGAGCGCATTTTGAAACATGGTATCAGTGGAAGATAATCTCCTTCCGGTTTCTTCCCGTTCCCTAACCGTTTTCCGCGGCTCGCTTCTGGCGCAGTCACGGGCTGGCGACCGTCGGAGTGACCGCTTCCGGCAACTCCGTGTCCTTCCTGGAGCCGTCGCGGGCGCGCGCGTTCGTGGCGCTGCTGTGCAAGCGGGCGCGCGCCGACTGCGTCGTCTTCTGGGACCCAGAGAACGACGACCACGCTGGAAAGTGCGGAGCACCGCCTTTCCCGCTCATCAGGGCCGTCGTCGGAGCGCCCGTCGCCTAACGCGCGCGGAGCAGCAGATGCAGCACAAGGCTGGACTAGAGGAAGTGGATGGACGGGCACACGACCAGAGATCGATTGTTTATGCTATTTTAAAATAACCTGCGCTCTCTACTCTCAGCGACCGACAATAGAAACACCGTGTTATATTCTTCCTCGCTTGCAGTGCTTGTAGGACACACGCCTAGGGTCTGGGCGGCCCATGTGGCGCCCTCTGTAATCAGGTTCGCCAGTTAAAAAAACAAACGAGCGCCAACCGGATTGGACGCTCATACTTCTGACTCCTCACGACCGTGTACTATCAGCAAGAAATGAACCTCGAACAAGGAAATCAAACCACGGACTGCAAAATACTCCCCCAATACTAGCTCCTAATATTTTAATTTCGAAACCACGAAGACTCTTCTTCAGAAGTGTTTATCAACCTCGCTTGTATTTCCAATCCAGGAGTTAATGTCATGGTATTTTTGTGTTGCCACCTGATTTTTACTGTTCGCGTTTTATTCGTTGCTGATAGTACATGCCGGCGAAAGGTGTTTTTAGAGCCTAACACGCTTTTTTGACGTTTCTCTTTCTTTGCTTCGCGAGTGTTACACTTTTCCCAGTAACAACTCGTATATTTTCCAGAAGAAACAAAACAACCTTGGCTCTCTGACGTCTTTGAGAGTGAAAGCGAGAGGTTGGATGAGCGAAAAAGCATTTCCTTGTTTCATACCCTTGTGCGTATCCACGTCGAGCTCCCTTTGAAAAGCATACCCAGAGACGTGCAAGACAAGAATGGCGAAGGGAATTCGAGGCTTTGTGGAGAAAAGCCTTTGCGCGGCGGCCGTTACGCAACAGTGAGACTGCGCCGGCCTTTTCTTTCCTTCGTCTACCTTTATATTCGCGGGTACACCCCCAATGGAATATACACTACCCCGAATACACGCAACGTCGAGGCCCCTGTGGTAAAAATAGACATCCGCCCTGTCAGATAAGAGCTGCAGTGGAACTGCCACGTGGAAGGATGTTCAGAAGGAATGCATAAGGTGAAGGGAAGAATGACAACGTACAGATAAAGCGGTGTGGAGATTTTTTTTCTGGAAGTGTTCTCTCAGGGAATGTTTTCATGCCAATCGCGACGGCGCTCAGAACTCCCAAGCACTCAACCAGCGACAAAGAGGAAGGCTGAGTTTAGAATTCAGCCAGCGCACGTCGGAGGAGACTTCTGAAAAGGGTGAACGCTTTCGGCCTTCGACGCCCGGCTTTGTGTGCATGCAGCAGCAGAAGCAAAAAAAAAAAAGCGAAGCCTTCAGCGGCTATCCCCTCCGGCTGCCATTATAGGGCCGACGCACTGATCGCTCGAAGCGGCTCAACGCTGCGGTTGTTGCATTAAGGGACGCTGCCGAACATTTCGCGCACTCTAAGGCACTGGCGACGGCGGCGCGCATGTCGTCGAGGCAATACGCGGAAAAGTTGGAAGCTCAAATCAACCCTCCCGCCATTCGCGTGCAGGCATCGCAGTTGCTCGTGAGGGGTGTGAGGACACAGTGGCGAAGGGAACTGCCTACAGGCTGTGCTTGCAGGCTGTGGCGGCGCCAGGCCGATACATAGATGTGAAAATGGCCGCCTGTGTCAAGAATGGTGTTATACTCGGCATGAAAATGGCATTTCGACAGAACCAACTGGAAAGTAATCGTGTGATACGATGCTCACGGTGAGTGACCAGCATGGCACGTTGGATAGCGTGCTGAGCGGCAGTGGAACTTAAGCTTTTCCCACACACGCGCACGAAGAAAAAGTAAAGAGAAAGAACGAAAACTACCTCTTGCATAAACGTTCTTAGACAGTTTCAGTTTCGCAGCTTCCTATACCCGCCGCTCGCTGGCGTGCCTGGCGTGGACGTCGCTGGAACTAACGGCGCTGCAGTCGCATTTTTATACTTATCTCGCGCTTCGTCTGCAACGCCTCTGTAAAGACAACAAATACTGTGGCACTAAAAAAAAAGAATGAAAAATAGTGTCCCTGCCCGTACCAAACCTCTGTAAAGACAGGCGGAACTGCGCTCATGCCTGCAGGCAAAGTAATTTTTAAAAGCGACCCTAGCTTCTTCGCCGTGTGCGCGAGTTTCACCTTGAACCGCGAGGAGAAACCACGTGACAGCTATTACTTCACTCAGCCGCCGCCGAAACCTAGCGCTCGCCTCTGCCTAGTCACGTGACAACCATGACGTCACTCAGCCGCAGCTACGCCGGAGCCGTGCGCTCGCTCTGTCTGATAGACTCTGCTCTCAGCCGGTGCGACGGATTGCAACAGCTCTCGACAATTTAACGGCAGCAGTCGTCATGGATGATCCAGGCGAGACGCCTCGTGAACTGTCTGCGTCTCGGAGGTTTGGAAGACGACAGGCCGGATCCGATCATCCAGTGGACGTAGCTCGCCGAGAGGCTGCCGCGCAGAGACGAAGAGAGTAACCAAAGCGAAAGTTAAGCCTAGTAAACCTTGGCTAAACGTTTGTCATTAGCACCAAGCAACAACCAAGCCCAGCCAAGCTTTACCAGGCTTAACTACTTTCAAACCAATTGATCAAACCAATTGATTACTTATGTTTAGCCCGGTTAAACCTTAGCCTATTTTTTTTTTTCGGCGTGAACAAATAAGAATATGATATAGCTGGTGTTGATACATAGTGAAAATACCACGCTGTTTGGTTGGAGGGCGCAAGGGTACGCACATCAGGCTGGGATGAACGGCCTGATAGTAGATGAGGGGAGTTTCGCCTTCTTACGTGTTTTGGGTGTCATATGTCGTCCAAGCACTTTAGTTTTTCACAATGTTCTTTTCATCGATTATAGCACTTAACACCAATCCGATGTAGTGACAGAACTGTTTCAGTGTACAAGCACCGAGCTGTGCACTATCATGCCACGTGCTGACGATATGAACACCAGGCGCTGCAAAGGTAGGAGATCAACCACTGTATTTTGAATTCCTTGGTCTATAACTTCTCGGAGTGTTGCCTGCAGTGCCAGGATCGTGCTCTTTTTTTCTACCACGCAGCAATTGTCTGTGATTAACAGCGCCCGACTTTGCCGCCTGTTCATCAAGTGTACTAGAGTTGTACTGCAGACTCGATGTTACGCTTTTCTTGCTTCAGAGCCAACGATTGATGAAAACTGTATTCAGTTACTACAAGTTCAAGCCTGTAACCTGCTCTCCCTTTACTTGCTGTCGAGCCTAAAAAAAGAGGGAAAGACTAATGAAAGAAAGAACGTTCATTTCTGAGGAAAGCCTCAAGTCTAGAACAAATGCCTCAAGCCCCAACTTTTGTTTCAACAAGCCCGACCGTCGCGTAGGTCGCGACTTTTCTTCAATAAGTGAGCGACAGTGTTCCACGCAATTACCCGGGAGTGACTTTGGCTACTCAGCCTCTTTGTCGCTGTGTGGTAGTCCTATGAGATGTGTTTTGTGTGATTGAAGGGTTCTGTTCTTCGTTAAGCTAACTTTTCCTCTCTTTTTTTTTGCAACTTCCAAGAGCAACGAAATTACTCTCGTGACACAAAGTAAATAAATAGACCGCATGTACATTCAATAAGGCTCGGAGTGAACGACCTTCTGAACCATCTCTTATGCCCCGACCACCGTTCTGGAATTAAATTAGGCTCTAGCACTGCGCCTCCGAACTCTTCTGGGAAGGAAAAGGCTTGCGACTGACGGGAGCTTGTGAAAGAAATTCGGCGGCAGGTCGATGAGCAGTAAAATAAATAGAGGAGGATGACTGCTGGAAAGTATAGGCTGCGAAGCAGCGTCAACTCTGTGCCAGACTTGTTCCAAGTTCTTACTTTTTGCTTATTACTGGCGTACCATAATGGACCGCATGTTCAAATGAGCAAGGACCGCCTATCCAGACAGCATAAAACGTCGTCTTGCTAGCCGTCATACAGCGCTTCCCATCAGAGTTACAGCAGAGACACACGAAAAAGAGCGAGGAAATAAGAGAAAATTAAGCCGGGAATTTCGCACTACAGCGTCGGCGCAATCAAAAGTTCATCTGGGAGAAAGCACAGAATGGGATTTGTGAAGGAGACTTTGGTAACCTAAATAAGGACCTCGTTGCTCGTCTGCTGCGTATAAGGCAGAGAGCGTGCCTTAACCTCACCTAAAAGGATGATGGTCGTCATTAATTGCCTCGAACATATCTATAAATTTTCAGCTATATATGACAGCTGCCGTTCCAGAAAGCCGATGACCGTCATGAATAACCTGAGCTCACATGTATATTTTGGGCTTTGCTGTATCATGGATGCCAAGAGTCATCATATGAGACACGCTAGTAGTGAGTTGGGTAGTCCATTCGAAAAAGCTGTCCTCATTGCCACTTTTTACCGGGCTGCGCTGTCAGCGAGAAAACGAACCCAATGCTCTTCAAAATATAATTAAAAAAAAAAACCGCGAACGATAAAACAGTTTCTTTTTCTTTTTACTTATATGTACACTTTAAATATTGCGTACACCTCCGCCAGATATTTCTCAGTGGAGTCCAGTGGTGGTGCGGTCTGTAACTGAAGTAATACTGAGGCGGGCTCGATCGCAGAAGGTGCAAGGAGGAAAAACCAGGACAGGTTCATAAAAGATGCCTAAGGCCCTTTGCACGAACCACACAAAAACGCTTGTTGAAACACGGCCGAGAGTGTGCGGTGACCACAGGTGCCAGGGTAGCGTCCAAGCGCATTCCCTAGAGCGCCACCTTCTCATGGCAGTTGAGCCGCGGCGGGATGCCATTGATACCCACTCAGTAGAGTTGATGTCACGTGAGATTTCTCTCAAGACTACCTGCCTGGCAAGCTACGTACTCCTGGATATGACACGGAGATAAAAATTTTGATGGACCTCCCGCGACTATTCGCTGAGGCGTGGGTGTCGGCTCAAGGCTTCGGCCACCTCAGGAGATAGCTGCGTGTCTATGTGCACAGTTTTTTCACGCAGGGCTAATGCGTTGACCAAGGTAGTAAACGGCGACGGAGTTTTTCCGTGTAGCTGACGTCGACGCAAGCAACATCAGGCAGAGAACGCGGCATCAGACACTTGCGGGAACCAGTCGTCGGCCCATTGAATTTTCCCGGCTTCTATGCGCTGGAGGACTCACTGAAACTTTATGGTGAAAGTTCTTGCAGTAAAAGATTTCACTGCGAAGATGAAGGGTCACCGAATTTATAGAAGGCGAAATAGCACCGAAGGCGCTTCCAAGAAGAGCAACAGTCTTTGAACACGACTCGGGAAACCACTTGTTGATTGCTCGTATCTTTGCTATGACTATAGCCTCAGCTGAAGCTGAGGCGCACTCCTGCTGGCAAGGCCACTTTGTGCTTAGGAACGGGTTGGACAGCAACGCTGGCATGCGGAAATCTCGCACTCTATTATTATCATCACCAAGGACTTGGAGTCCATTTTTATGGAGTTATGTCTTGAACAAGCTGGAGTCACCCTGCCCAAATGAATGTACTCGCCTCATCACTCCACGTTGTTCTCGTAGCCGTCGACGTTGCCTTGCTCAACTTAATGAGCCTTGCTAAGTATGGCTGCAGACTGACTAGATAGCAGCGTTGGCCCTGGGGACTATTCGCCTTGATATAGCAGCGCCAAAGGCCTGGATACCGATTCGCTGACACTCGGGCGAACCTAGACGCCTTGCCACACTGAGGGAAATTGATGGAAGCAGCATGTTACGTTACCAACTCGTTACAACTTAAGTATATAGAATTTCGGAGCCCTAAGAGAGGCAGACACGGGATTTGAAAAGTCCTGCTCCAGTCGAAAGCCCATTTTTACCGCTCACTTTGCCGCATATGCAGCACAGCTGTTAGTTGCATGCCGACAGCTTTATATCAGGACGCTAACTGAGGCTATGTGCAAATATTCTTTCGTGGTTACCTCACTTCGTAATCAGCCTGCTATTCGACTGTAAAGATGTACAAAGGACAGATCTTACAAAACCCTGACAGTGCACGTTGCCAAGTAACTAATTGCTATCATGTTCATGTCGGCTTATTATCCTTTGTCTGCACTATCATCGTGCTATTAGCGTATTGAGCCCTCAAAAACGGGTTTGAGCCATTTTTGCCTGTGCAGAGTAGGTACATGAATGAGCGAAATAACTGTCTCTTGCTCGAAGACCAAGCGTGAGCAGATTTAGTCACTGGTTGGATGATACTGCGCCTTCATGAGGTGACACTCACACCTGCCAGCCGCAAATTTCATTTCATTCAATTTATTGACCCTAAGAGCCCATAACAGGGCAATTCACTGGCTTTACATGACATGGCTGCATCACTCCACATTTTTCATTAAACAAATTTCAGAGGAGAAACTCTTGTGGAACTCCCTGTTGCTACCTCACTATCCAGAAGCCTGTCTTGTACTAACCATGAAGGTTAGTTTAAGAGCGTTTAAATGCCCTGTTAATGTTGTACTTTTAAATTTCGACGTTTTGTTTCTTACTTTTACCTGATTCTATAAACATTAGTCAGTGCCTGGTTGTACCGTCGGCTAGTTTCTGTTGCAGAGGCAGAAAAAGTCGGCCAAGAAATGATTTAAGATATCAGACATTCATTAAATCAGCGCAGCTGAATAGACTAAAATGCAATGCAACATATTTATAACATAACATGCAGCATGTCAGTAAAACATGAGATGAAACAGAACCAACTAAAATGGCAGAATAAATACTAGTGAAAGTAAATACAAAGTGTCGCATAGAAATAAATGTTTACCGGTAGCTCTGCCGCATGACCAATAATAATAGCCAGCATCGTTGTATAAACAGTGTTTGTAGGTCATTGCTCACATTCTATGGAAATTATATAGCTTCTAGCTTCATCCATCCGCACCTGCTTCGCACACTTTGTGCACCCCATTAGATGATAAATCTTTCTTGCAGACACCATCTTTCACACCAAGGAGGGGCGAGGACCTTTAATAGAATACGCCAACGCCATCGTGGGCTCCTCCTATCACGCCATGTAGCTGCGCCGGGCTTGACCTCGGCCACTGCTGTCCTCTATCAATTTCTAAGGCATTGATTCACGTTGCCAAATCATTCTTTCGCACGCCTAGAAAAAGAGGAAAATTATAAATAAGTGAAAAACACCGGTTAATACAACCCGAAACGAATAGGGTAACATTGTGTTTACGCATTTATATTGCAAGCTTCAAGCCATTAATTAGGAAATGACGGGATATTAAGAACTTTGCTCATTTAATTACGTGGGTAAAACCCGCACGCCTGTCGGGCGGTGCATTGCTGTCGACATAGTGTGTGATCATTCACAGAGCGTATGGCATGGAGAAACACGCAGTAATGATGTCGCTACGTCCGCACATACTCTGGAGGCGAATGATAAATTTAACAGAGCTCTGTTTTACTTCTCTATGAATAGGCTGAAATCCTCAATGGAGGGTACGAGAAATTGGGACGTCAGTGACGACACGCGAGCTATATGAACGAAGAATGCTCCTCCGGCTTTCAGCGTGGCTCCACACCAACGCCGTCCGCATACGAGTGGCTCTTCCGGAGCATGTCAGTGAAGCCTCACATGTTGCAAGGGTATTAATTTTCCGGCCAATCGACGTGGCGATATTTCTGCGTTTGGCAACGCCGGCTTCGCAAGTTTCGCATGTTTTTTTGGCTTGTGCGATTTTCTCTTGTTTTATTATCAGTCATTAACTTTTTTTAATTTGTACCTTTAATAACGTAGACCTTGGGCCGGGTTTACAAACCTGCTTTCTATACTAAGTTTGGTTCATGCATACAGTCGTAAACCCACTGACCATTTTTTACTTGCTTTTTTTTTTTGCGATCATAACGACGTTTCTTTGAAAGCCAGCATTTTTTGAACGTGAATCAAGGTTTCCGATACTAGAAAATACGAAAATTTCCATGGAAGAAGGCAAGGGTAATATAGGTGGTTTTCAACACCACCGCTTGTCCCGCAGAGGAGTTAATCTCACGCCTGCTCTTCGTATCAATATTGACAAGGTGACCCTCAGCACTGCTCCTCTGTTTCTCGCTTTGCCCTGACGGCAGTAGAGGTGGACGATTACGGAGCTACGATATTTGTTTGAAAAACTGCTGAACATTAGATGATTGAAAAATTAACGTTCGACTTCTGACAACAACTGTGAAGAATTTAAGGAACCGTGCCCGAGCTAGAAATTACATTTCCGCGAAAGTTTTTAATGTTTTGTTTGTTTACGCTCAAATTCACTGGCACGTGGCTTCATCACTTTGCGACGCGAGGTCGGACCAGATTTATCTCGAATGATCGCAACCAGGTAAAAAACTGCTTCTGCGTAGTTCGAGATTTTTACTTTTCGCGCCTTATCTCGAAAGTTCTTTGTCAGCTTCAAATTTAATCCGGCCGAGAGCGGTGGTGATTCTGTCCGCCAACGAGTTGCTCAATACTTTGCGGGCGCAAGTCCTGTCAACCCAATAAGAAGCTTGTTCCAGCATGTTTCAGTGTCACTTAAGTAGGAAGGAAGGAAGGAAGGCCTCAGACGTTGCTGGCACATACCCACTTAAGTACTTCAGCCTGTTTGTCTGTTGTCTCCGTCGTCTTCAGCACCATGTGGCGATATCAGGAAACAGCAAATGACCAGGGTCTTGAGAACTGATTTAAAAGAACACTTCGCCAGCCAGAAAGGCTCGATTATATTACTTTCCACGAAAGGGCGGCCAGAAAGCGTGATGGGAGCTTTTCTTCTTCTTTTTTTTTTGGGGGGGGGGGGGGGGCGAAGAAAATAAAATTGAGAACCTCTTTTTTTTCTGTCAGATTATTATGCATGCAGATTAAAATGTCAAGGGCAGGCGGAAATGTTAGAACCACGCTGTTCGACTTCACGTTCACTGCTCCAGTTTCTTTTTAGCTCAGTACACACTGCTTTGTTTCGTTTCCAGGAGGTTTGGAGAGGAAATAAACGGGGGGGGGGGGGGGGGGGGTTGATGTATAAACTCAGGTTTGCGAGTTGAGCATACCACTATGCATCTAGGTATAATTCTACTTCGTCGAAATGATCATCACTTAAAGAACCAGAAAAGAAATCTGAAATACGACGTCTTTAGAAATCTGCCGCGCAGGCAATCTTTTTTTCTGCGCATGTACCTTGGCTGAGTAAAAGACATATCTCCTTTTTTTGTTTTTTTTTTAAAGAAAAAGGTTCGTGCGCATACTCTCTATATAAAAATCGCAACTTGCCTCAGGCTGTTTCTGCGTCCCGTACTGTTCGTCTTCTCCTCTGCAGTCCTGTCCGTATCCTTGTAGTCCGAGATTCGTGAGTAATGTAAATAATAATAATAATAATAATAATAATAATAATAATAATAATAATAATAATAATAATAATAATAATAATAATAATAATAATAATAATAATAATATAAAATAGGTTTTTGGGGAAAGGAAATGGCGCAGTATCTGTCTCGTATATCGGCGGACATCTGAACTGCGCCGTAAGTGAAGGGATAAATGCGGGAGTGAAAGAATAAGGAAGGAAGAAAGAGGTGCCGTAGTTGAGGGGTCCGGAATAATTTCGACCACCTGGGGATCTTTATAACGCGCACTGACATCGCACAGCACACGGGCGCCTTAATGTAAAGCAGTTAATCATAAAATTTCAACACCCGAACGAATGTCGCTTGCTTGCGTATGTGGCAAAAGAAAGACGAAGCGTTAAAAGCATTCATAATAAAACATTTAGAAAAAACAAAACTAAAAACAAAGCCAGCCATTGCATTCGCAGGTAGGTCCCGACGGATTACGACGCTACTTCCGCTGCCCCCATACGTACCGCACAGCAAACGCTATGCCTTGTACGCAACGAGAGGCGGTGTATTTGCTCAGAAGAGCTTCTGCGCGTGGCATATTGGAGAGGGCGCAGCGTACCGTGTACACAGGGGCAAAGCCTTTCGCCAATAACGTTTCGCTCGGCGTAGCTACACAACGATGTGTGTGTGCGCACTGCTCAACGCCCCGGCACGAAAG